>NC_067400.1:193567342-193872931 GCF_016432865.1 Antechinus flavipes | reverse complement strand
GATTTAAGAAAGGTTGATAAAAAAAGAAAAAAAAAGCTTCCTGTAGAAGATATTGATTTTGGATGATATTTAAAGAAAATAAAGATGAAGATGAGAAGCATTCTAGGCATGAGGGACAATTAAAGAAAATGCCCAGAGCTGAAAGGTGAAGTGTCTTATTCATGGCAGATCAAGGAGACAAGTTGTCAGTGAAACAAGAATAAATATAGGGGACTAAGATGTAATAAAGTAAGAAGGGACTAAATATTGAGAGGAATTAAATGCCAAATAGGGTATTTGATCCTGAGGAAACACTGGAATTTATTGAGTACAAGGGTGATGTGGTCAAATCTATTCTTTAGGAAAATTGCTTTGGTAGTGGAATGCAAAAAAAAAAAAAAAAAAAACCAAACATTTAGAGTGGGAGAAGAATTAAGGCAAGCAGATCCACCAACAGGTTATTACAATAGTCCAGATATGATGTGATAAGGACCACTACCATTGGTGGTAGTGTCATAGGAGACAAGATGGCACAGTTGAGAGATGTTTGCAAAAGTAAAATAGAGAAGCTATGTTAAAAAATTGCATATGGAAAATAGGAGATAATGAGGAGGTTAGCCTGAGGGCTGCGAGAATGGTGTTACCCTCTACAGTAAAAGGGAAGGTAGAAGGGGGAAAGATAATGAGTTTGGTCTCATGCTTTGAATTTAAGACATCTATTGGATATCCAGTTTTAGATATCCAAAAGGCAATTGGAAATGCAAGATTAAAATTTAGCAGAGAGATTGGACAGAAGAGGTATATTTGAGAATTACCAGCCCAGAGATAATAATTAAATCCATGGAAGCTGATGCAATCACCAAGTAAAGCAGTATAGAAGGAAAAGAGAAGAAAATCTACAACAGAACCCTAAGAGACAACCACGGTGAGAGGGATGATCTGAAGAAAGATACAGTAAAGGAGTGATTAGATAGATAGGAGGTTGTTAAATATTTTACCAGCCATTCCTCTGTTCGTACATTCAAAGAATGATAGGGCTCAGATTCTAGACATAGCAATGATTCTATATCCACATAATAATAATCACCTTGTATAAGCATGTATTTTAACTCTTTTTCAAGCAATTTTCATAGATTTTTTCATTTTATTTTTTAAAAGCAAGCAAAAAATACTTTTACTATAAGTTAGATCTTATTTTTTTTAATTTTAAAAAGAAATAAATGAAAACCCAGACTTTAATTATTTGCGTAAGATAACAGCTTTTTTTGACAAACACAAATAATTGACATTAATAATAAGGATTCAAAGTTTTTTGAAAAAATATTTATCAGTTGAATCTCATAACAGCCAAAATATCCCCATTCCACAGGTAAAGAAACTGAGGTTCAGAAAGGTTAAGTGGCTTGAAAGAAATCCAGCTTTGAATTCAAATATTCCTGATTCCAGACCCAGACTCCATCACTGAAACATTTAACTGTTTCTTGGTGGGAAGGAGGAAATGATAAAGAAATGACAGATTTTCAGTTAAGAAATATCATTTTGGCAACTAAGTAAAAAGTAGATTGATGTGGTAAGATGAATTAAGAGGCAATTTCAATAGTAAAGTGAGAGGTGATTAAAGTCTAAACTAAGACAGTAGCTGTAGTAAAATGTTGTGGAGGCAGAAACATTAAAAAAGTTGGGGAGAGGGACAAGAAGGAGGAGGAATGAATCAAGGCTAACATTGACGTTCACTAAGTAGTTGGTTCTATGGGATCAAAGCTCAAGGTCTGAGGACCAAAGTCAAAGAATGAGACTGTATAAGTTGCTCTGTATGCCACATACATAGAAATGATAATTAGACATTGGGAACTGTTGAGAGAACCTTGAGACATAAAGAGAGAAGGAAAGAGTCCAGAGCAAAGGCTTGGTAAACAATCACATTTAAGGTTTCAATATGGATCATGAACAAGTAAAGGAATTTTTCTTATTGAAGAATGAGATGTTAGACTGGAAAGGAATCGAAGAGATAATTTCCATAAGGAAAGAAAGAAGGGATTCAGGAGTAATAATAGTGTTAAATACTATAGAGAAATCAAGAAGAATGAGAAATGAGATTTGGCAGTTTGGAGATGGCTGGTAATTTTGGAGAGGCATTTTCAGTTGACTAATGAAATCAGAAGGAAAACCAAATAGTGTGGAATGAAACAGGAAGTAGGGGAAGTTATTGTGGAAATTTTTTTCTAGGGAGCTGTTCTGAAGAAAAGCAAATACAAAAACAAATATTAAAGATGCAAAATTGAATTCTAGATCTTTCTTTTCTTATACACGAGAATATACTGAATGGATATCTTAGAGATTCTAGATCCTCATTATGAACACTAATTGTTGTACTAGATCTAATATGGTGATTTTCTTAGAACCTAATCTGATTCCACAGAAATGTTTTCTTTTCTGTGTTTATTTATATGTGTTTCCTTCATTACAAGTTAAATCTCATGAAGGCAGAACCTATTTTTGCCTTTATATCACCAGGGCTTGACAGAAAGCATGCAACATTATAAGCACTTAATAAAAATTAAAGAAAAGTGACTAACTGAATAAGTAATATATCACTTAGAATCTCTTATGAACCAAGTGTATGAACTTAGTACATGGTTTTGTGACAACTAACTGTTCATAGGCCTATTTTATTTATTTTCTGGTTTTTAATGCTATTCAGGGTAACTAAAACTCTCAGGCTTAGGGTAAAGTGAGGTGATACTTTATATAAAGCTTTTCCTTTTGTACAGCAGACCAAGATAAAAATAATCTTTGCCCCTTCAACCACTGTAGCTTTAATATTTCTCTTTAACACCACATATCATATTCACTTGATAATTCAATTAATTAGTTATTTTAGGAAAGGATATTTAAGATCCACTGTCTTTGTTCATTCACTAATTCTTCAAATTATAGCTTCATCATTAGCCATAACATCTATTTACTATATTCCATCAACTCTGAACCATCTAAACTAACCTGAAAAAAGCCCTCCATAACCTGAATCTATTTCCCCTGATGCTAGAGATGTAAAGAAAGGGCAACCATTCATCTAACAAATATTATTTAGTGTTCAGGGACCTTTGCTAGTCTTTATAGTGCTACAAAAATGAATAAAATGTAGTTGCTTTCCCTATTTTATAATCTAAGGGAAGATTATATGTGCATATGTACATGCACACACACATATGTTGTTGTCCAGTTGTTTTCAGTTTTGTCCAACTCTTTGTGACCCCATTTGGGATTCCATTAACAAAGATACTGGAGTAGTTTGCCATTTTCTTCTCCAGATCATTTTATAGATGAGGAAAATGAGGCAAATGGGATTAAGTGATTTGCTCAGAAGCAAGATAACTGTATAAATATGTATACATATTGTTATGCCACAGTTCTCTTTAACTGTCCTGACTCAGTTTCCCTGCACTAGTTTCCCTTGTCTCAGTTTCCTTAACTGTTCTGTCTCAATCTCTTTAGTTGTAAATCCCCCTCTGACCCAATAAGACTGAGGATTATCTGTTCTAAGGTTATAAATTAGCAAGATAAACAAGAGAGTATCCCTCTAAAATATTCCAAGATATCTCATTGATATCTTTACTTCTTTGTAGTCAGACATCCTGTCTCTGGGTTTTCTAGGATTTAGGGCCTCCCTATCCTGATAGAGGTTTTCCCTGGCTTCTTACCCCTTCCTTTGTTTAGAGAAGTTGGGGTTCCTCCATTCATGGCTGGGGGGTGGTGGCTAGCAGCTGTATGCTGGACGCTGGATTCTTTGGGATGACAGTTTCCTCCAACCCTGGGACCAACATGGATTCCTTGGTCCCAGTATATCTTTATCTCTGTCTGACTGGATAATTTGAAACGAGAGTCCTGTCCAGTCAACCTTAATCTCCCATTAATAAAATATAAAAAACTCTCTAATCTCTCTCCTGCCTCAGTTTCTCCGGCATTACAATATATTGTATTTAACCTATACTTTAACCTATTTAACATGTATGGGACTACCTGCCATCTAGGGAAAAGGGGTGGAGGGAAGGGGGGGGAAGTTGAAACAGAAGTTTTTGCAAGGTTGAATATTGAAAAATTATCCATGCATATGTTTTGTATATAAAAAGTTATAATAAAAAAATTTTTTTTAAAAAGTGACGTTCAGAGTTGCACACCTAAAGCCAAATTTTAACTCAGAAAAATTAATTTTCCTGATTCTAGGCCTAGAGATGTATATTTACATACATATACACAGATATCGATTTACACACATACACATATACACACAAATATAATACAAATTAGATTGTAACAAATACATGAAAATGATATAAACAAAATTCAGGGAAAGAAAGGATCATTTTTTTTTTTCTGGAAGCACTAGAGAAGGTTTTGAGGAGGAGTGTACGCAGTTGGAGAGCAAGGGCATGCATGCTATGTAAAAGATAAAGCTCTAAAAGCAAAGTCTAGCACAAAATAAAAAGTGAGGTAATAACTAAAAATAGCAAACTACATTAGCCATAATACTTCTGAGTCCCACATGGATCTTGTCTTCCTTTAGTCTTCAAATGCAGTTTTTCTGCAGTGAATAATTTTATCTTTTATGGATTTTTCCCCTATTTACTCAGTCTGCATCCACACCTTATGTACTTGTCTTATCACAACACCAATTGGGGAAAAAACAGCTTCAATTTCTGAAATGTATTTCTACTTTTATATCCTTCTATTTGGGGGGGGGGGGGAGGACCTATATGATGTCAGATTAAATGACTTTTGAGAACACTTCCAACTTTGAAATTTTGATTATGAAATATTTCTCCCACTATGTTAACAAGATGAAGCTTTATGATATTGTGCTGGACTTGTAGTCAGGAAAATAATGAGTTCAAATTCTGTTTCCATCATTAGCTCTGTGATCCTGATCAAGTCATTTGAATACAGTCTCAGGTGAGACCCTATATTCATATTAAATCACAGATAGGTCCTAAAAAATTATCTTGTGCCTACCTGGACTGAGTGCTTTGAGAGGATACAAATGAACATAAACACTTCCCTTATTTTGCAAACTAGTCTAGAATTAGGATATGAACACAAATAGATATATAGCATAAAATAGATTGCAAAAGTGTGTAAGCTAAGAACAAAGGTGATAGGAGAACTCATTATAAGGAAATATCAAGTCTATATGTAGGGATCTGGAAATCTATGTGTTTTTTGAATCTAATGAGGTCAGAATGTAATTAATGAAGCATATATGTGTGGGAATATTAACTAATAACCTAGGGCATTGAAAAAGAAGTGTCACTTGAGTGGTACATACAATGAAGGCTATTGGAGCTCAGAAACTGATGTAATGGAAGTTATGTCACCAGAAGTGATGTGGGAAAGATTAGTTTCTAGATTCCCATCCCCTCCTAGTGAATGTAATTACCCTTTGACTCACAAATCCTGGTACCTTTGAATTCCAATAGAAGATCCGGATCTGTCCCAGCCCCACCCGGATCTGAGCCAGGTAAAGTCTGGGAGGGGCATGGCCCAAACTAATCTTTCCCACTTCAGAAGCACTATGATGCATCAAAGATAGATTGTATAGGACTTTTCCTTTTCCTGTCTGCTTCTACTTAGAGACTGATTTTTACACCCTTTTCTAAGTTTTCATAATCCTATAACCATTGCCTACAATAGTATATCTGTGATGATTTCTAGGATCCTGTGACCTCTGACACAAGCTGACACAGGAAAATTGTTTACACAGAAAGTATTGTTAAAGCTACAGCTTTGGTGATCTTATGATGAAGCAGAATCAAATGCTCAGTCCTTTTCTATACTTTAAAACATTTAGCAATATGTAACTCAGTTCTTTCCCATCCAACAAACAATGGCCCAAACAGACCTACCAGCATAACCACAAGGTAAACAGACCTTTACTCTTCTCTACAGACATATTGCTTTCCTGTGAAGAATTCCTACTTGGACCTTTTATTCTTCCCTCTTCCAAGATGTTCTGGTAAGCAATCATCAAGATCCAGTTTAGGAATAGTAGTTCAGAAGACTGAGCTCTCTTTTAGCTCCTCCTTGTCTACCTTTTTTTTTTTTTTTAATCTATAGAGAACTTCAGAATTTAAAAAAAAAACATAGTAGTACAACCTTGTAGCAGTTTCTCAGAACTCAATTTCCCTACCACCCTGATTATTTTAACACAAGTGTATAATTTCAAACTTTCAATATAACTGGAAAGTAGCATAGTATAGTAGAAATGAAATAAGACTTAAAATCTAGAGGCCTAGGTTCTATCATTTACTACTAGATGATTCTTGGAAAATCTTCTCTTTGGAGTTCAGTTTCCTCGTTGTAAAACAGGACTTATAGGGTCTGTAAGATGCATTTTAATGCTCATTTCCTATGATTTTATGATTTCAAGTATAACATATCTGTACATGACTATTCATTGATGAAAAATGCCATGTAGGTACATTTTTGTAATGTGTATTTTGGGGTTTTATGCTTAAATAAGTTTATAAGCAGGTTAAAAAGTAGAAAAGTTCTAAAGAATACTGTATTATAGAACAAAGGACCAGCTGGGCATAAATATCTATGGTAGGAATACCAAATCCCCAGTGAACACGAAAAAGATTGCCTGATAAGCCTTGCTCTTTAAACTTAAACAAATATTACATCGATTTTCCCCCTCTGGGAACCTGAATGCTTTAGCTCTCATTAACAATACTACAAATTAGAATAAATAAATGACTGGTTAAAGAACTTGCTATAGGCCATAAAACCCATTAACTGCATAGCAAGGTTTATAACCTTCCTAGACTACTGAGAATATAGCATTAAATATTATCTGTTTATCATCTTATAAAAGATGCTTTGGAATATTTGAACTTTGAATATTGACATTCTAAAAGAGCTTGATAGATACAGTGAACTGATTGTTTTTAATAAATATTCATTCAAATTCAGACAACCTTTCAACACAGAGAGATATAGACAGACAAAAATTTATTTGATCTTTTGACCTTACAAGATTAACAAGTTAGTCAACAGTTATTCCAAATACATTTACAGAATAAACAATATAGTGAATGTGAAGTGACAAAGAACATCCCAGATACAATTCTCTAACCTGAATTTTTCTTCTAAACTATGAACAAACAGAAAGGAATTAAGTATGACAGAAAATTACTGTTAATATACATGCAAATAATAAATAGCAATGCAAAGTGATGGTAGAGAACTGTTGACTTTTTTTTTTCAAAATGAGATTTTACACCATTTTATATTTATGATGCTGGGCTCTGACCACATACCCCCAATTAACACCATTGTGTTTGAAATTGAGGGTAATGTTACTTGCATTTGCAGTACCTTGAGATGTATTCTGTGAAAATACATTGTTATAATGTTGACATGTTAATGATGGGTGTATAAAAGTATCCTAAAAATGTCAAATGGAAATCATGTGTAACTGGAACAGAGATGAGTCCGTGCTAATTGAGAAAGAATCGGCCTAATCTCAGTAATTTTTACGTCCCTTAGATTACTTTTAAAGAAATTCTCAAAATTGAATCACAAACTGAAAACTGAAAAAAACCTACCTGCTACCTGCATCCAATTCAGATATGAAGCTAAAGATAAGCAAATTCAGGCAGCCCTTGGCAACATGGTATGAATAGATAAAAATGTAAAAGGTTCAAACCAACTACATTTCCGGAAAAAAAAAAAAAGGCCTCAAAATTTGCATTTTTGTTTTTCATTATCATAATTTCATTAATGAGCAAAGACATTATAATTTTCACTCACAATGAAGTATATAGCATACATATGTGCATTATATATCTTAGGTAATTTGGTTTCTGAATTTTAAAGTCTGAGAAAGTTAAATCTCCAACATATAAGGAGGTATAAACCTCCTGTCCTTCCTCTGTAGAGAGAAGAGGTTAATCAACTTGTCTCAGCATAGGCAAAATGAAGTAGAATCATGGTCAGTTCACTATCCTGATTTGAAGAGAATCAATTAGCTAGGGCTAATAAAAGAGTAGCATGGGGATTGGTGTGAATTACACAATCTCTTTGTCTACACTTAACCAAAATTCATTGATCCAATTCTGGCCAAGCCTGCCTTTGTAAGAAATTGCCAATCACTGGAAATGATATTTTCTTTTTGTTGGCAAATGGACCAAAGACAATGAATCTTCCATAATCTTTGTTTCTGGGTTTATTTGTTTGTTGTTTGATGTTTGTTTGTTTGTTTGCTTTTGCTAACAATCAGAGGTTTTTTTGATCACTTCTAGGTTTGTAAATATTTCACATAATTGAGAAGAATTGTTCTTGTTCAATCATTTCACTTGTATCCAATTCTTTGTAACCCTATTTGTTGTTTTCTTCGCAAAAATATTGAAATGATTTGCCATTTCCTTCTTCACCTCATTTTTTTTTACAAATGAGGGAACTTATTTACAAATAAGGCAAACGGAATTGTGACTTGCTCAAGGTCTTACATCTAGTAAATGTCTGAAGCCACATTTGAACTCAGAAAAATAAGTCTTCTTGACTCCCAGCCCCAACATTATCTACTGCACCGCATAGGTGCCCAATTGAGATATAACTGTAATTGTAATACTCAAGACTTTGATTTGCTCTGTTTGGATCCAGAAGGCCAAAGCAGGAGTGTTAAGAATCATACCTAAGTGAAGGGGCAGGTCAATTGTCTGAGAGCCTCCTCAGCTGTGAATCTTAACACTTGAGGGAGCTGCAGAGCTGGCTTTGCTGATGCAGATGTTCCTTGTGGATGGGGAATGAAATAAATTGGAGGCAAGAGGAGAGAGGTCAGACAATGCAACTGCCTATCAGGTTCCTTGTATGATCATCCTCATCATCCTCCTCTCACATGAAGAAATCCATTCTATAGGTCTGAATTAGACCTCCAGCAACCACTAGCAGGGGGCTCCCATATCATAACACAAAAGCAATGGCCAAAGGTTTTGAAATGGTAAATCTAAACTTGATGTACAGAAAACAAAATAAAACACTTAACAATTATAACTCTCCAAAAGAAACATGGACTGCCTCAAAAGGTTTGTAGATCTTTAAAAATGGATTTGATAACCAATTATCAAGTATCATAAAGGGGATTCTTTATCAAATTTGGATGAAATGGCTGCAAAGGCCCCTTATAACTCTTGAGTATTTGTGATTCTATAATTCTAAGAGAAAGTGCCAGACAAATTAGTAAGTTGTGAATATATATAGTGCATGTAAATATGGTGTGAATATATGTGGTACATTATCCTAGGCGGCTAACAGTTATTTCCAAGCTCCTTTTCCCCTGTTATTCTTGAGTGTTAATGTCATAATGTCAGGTTTCTGTTTACTGATTAATATCAACATGTGAGATTACCTAAATTAAATCTTTTTTTCACTTTATTACAGTGCTACTAATGGAAGTAGTTATGCCTTAGGAGAATTTCATGTGACTAAATTGGAAATGCTCCTGAGGATTAGAATTTATCATTCATCATCATTGTATTAAAAGAGATTTATGGGGGTGAGCTCTGAAATTGTCCCCTTTAATCTGTAAAATAATCACTCTGAAACTGTGTCCCCTTTGATCTGTAAAAGAAGGGAGATTCAGGGTTTCCCAGAGAGTCTGGGAGAGGGCATATGTTCTAATCAGGCCTTTCTCTAAGATAAGTGACTTTATTCAACTGGAGATCTTGGGCAAATCACCTCCCATTGATCTTTTGGATCCCCATTCAGGAAACTCCAAATTATGGAAAAAAGTCTTCAAAGTGATTTCATTTGATTCCTTCAAGCAATTCAATTGCAGAAAAACCCAGGTTTGATAATCAGCTCAAACTGCCCCCAGCTCCAAGATTTGCTTGTAAAATAACTTTGTTAACACATTCTTTGCAAATCTTCCCATGTCTGCTAAGAGAAAGCTTCTTAGTGAAAAATAAAACTTCCTTTTTTGCTATCAAGATTTTGCATTTGTGAATTCTTTCACGTTGGACCTGTGCCAAGACCAGAGAGGGGATTCTCACATCACTTCTCTACCATCAGGACAGCATCATTTTGGTTCCTTGACCAGAATCCCTGAAAATCTGGATGAGGTAAGGCCATTTCTTGTTGTCTGTCTTAAAACTAAGACACTTTAAAATTTCAGGGAAAGATTTGGGTTGTTGAAGCCCCAGGCTCAAGCAGAATTCTCACAGGGACATCTGTATAGGAATACCTGCATTCTCTGTCAAAGACCCCTTTACTCAGGGAGCATTTTACTCAGGGAGTCCATCTCTATAGACGTCTAGCAATGGATAAGGAGCTACAGAATCGGGGAAAACTAAGGCTTTTGGCAAAATGGGACAAAACATCTCTGTTTCTAAGGATCCTTCCTTAGGCAGAAACAAATTCTGCTTGAAAGATCTCAAAACTGGAAAGCTTAAATTAAAACAGCAGTGTAGGATGCTGCTTCAAGTTGCTGGAAGGAAACCAAATTCCCTCCTTCCAGCCCTGCTAGGGACAAGGAAGTTCCCCTCTGCATCCCTATGCTGTCCTTATCAGGAGACTTCTAAATCCCTTTCAAAATAGGACTTATGTCTGGCAATATCTCTCTCTTTTTTTTCTTATTAAAACTTTTTATAGACAGAGCCCATGCCTGGGTAATTTTTTTTTACAACATTATCCCTTGCACTCACTTCTGTTCTGACTTTTCCCCTTCCTCTTTTCACTCTCTCCCCCCCCAGATGGCAAGCAGTTCTATACAAGTTAAATATGTCACAGTGTATCCTAAATACAACATATGTGTGCAGAACTGAACAATTCTCTTGTTGCACAGGAAGAATTGGATTCAGAAGGTATAAATAACCTGGGAAGAAAAACAAAAATGCAAGCAGTTTACATTCATTTCCCAGTGTCCTTTCTTTGGGTGTAGCTGCTTCTGTCTATCCTTGATCAATTGAAACTGAGTTAGATCTCTTTGTCGAAGAAACTCACTTCCATCAGAATACATCCTCATAACAGTATCATTGTTGAGTTATATAATGATCTCCTGGTTCTGCTCATTTCAATTAGCATCAGTTCATGTAAGTCTCTCCAATCCTCTCTATATTCATCCTGCTGGTCATTTCTTACAGAACAATAATATTCCATAACATTCAAATACTACAGTTTACCCAACCATTTTCCAATTGATGGGCATTCATTCATTTTCCAGTTTCTAGCCACTACAAACAGGGCTGGCAGTATCTCTTTATCTCTCTCACCTGAATTTAAATCCTGGGACTTCCAACTTTTTTCCTCCTCCTCAGGATACTGATTTTAAATCCTGCCTCCTGGGAGAAGCAACACTCCCTCCAGGAGAGACACTTGGAGCAGAGGTACCTCTTTCAATGTCATATCTCTCCCAGGCTGCAGAAAAACCTAGCCATTACTCTAAGGACCCCAGGTAGCCTTTTAAGGGATCCAAGGCCAATGCCCAACTTGATCTGTCTTGGGGAGATGTTAATGTTAAACAATCTGCCCCAGATATATGGAGGAAGCTTCAGAAACCAGATTTGGTCCCTTTAAAACAGCTGTTGGGGTCTTTAACGATAGGAATCAGGCTGTAGCTGAGGAAAGAGGCCACAGAATTAAAGCGAGAGTTGGAGAAAATCCCTACTCTTGACTATTTCCGGAAACCACAGAAGTCCATGCTTTAAACTTTAAATGCCCAGTCCTTGTCCTAAGTTTGAGTAGGATGAGCACTGGAGGAGGGACTGCCTACAGGAGTTGAGCTGTCTCCCCAATGCCGTGCCTTCCAGCAGAAGTTTGGGGCTTAGTCAAGTTCCCCCTTGCTCCACCACGACAGCCCAACATCTGTTGGCTGGTAAGACCATTAGATTTCTTTTTGCTAAGGGATGGCTTCTCCTTCACTCTTGCTCTGCAACTCTGGTCTCTCTCTCTCTCTCACACTCACACTCACACTCACACTCACACACACACACACCTGTAAATTAGAGATTGCAGGGGAACTCAAGGACTGTCTAGAGACCGCTCCTCTGCCTCACCAGCTTGGTGACCTATCATTTAAATGCTCATTTATTATTTCCTACTATCCCACTCCCTTATTGGGGAGTGATTTAATGGTGAAATTGGGGACCCAATTTTCTCTTCTCAGACCTCCAGAGAAATTTTTTACGCCTGAACTTTTAGTTAGAGAGTTAAGAGATCTTGAGATCCAGTACATTTTAACCTTGGGACAGCCATTAAAGGTTTTAACTCCCTACCGGGGCTTGTGTGTGGGAGACTTACTAGAGATCAGGCGCTCCTGCTACATACTCCAGAACTGACTCTCCGAGTGTGCCACACCCTAAATCCCGCCACCTGATACCATCCAACCGGGAGAAATTATCCATAATTGTGAAGAAGTTCTAGATTCTGTCTATTCCAGCAGATCTGACTTAAGGGAAATTCCCCTTGAGAATCCAGATGGGAAATGGTTTACAGATAGGTCGAGCTTTCTTAAAAATGAGGAAAGAAAGACAGGTTATTCTGTGGTGACTCTTAATAGACTCTGGAAGCTAATCCATTGCTCCCTGGGACTTCTGCTCTCATTACCCTAACCAGAGCTTTGGAACTGGAGAAGGGAATGAGAGTGAACATCTTTACTGACTGCAAATGTGCTTCTCATATTTTGCATGCTCACGGGACTATATGGAGAGAGAGGGATCTGTTGACAACAAAGAATTCTCCCATTAAACACACAGGAGAAATTCTACAGCTGTTGTAAACTGTCCATGAACCCAGGGAGGTTTCAGTCATATTTTGTAAAGGACACCAGAAGGGAGATTCGCTTCAAGCCAAGAGAAACAGGTTTGCAGATTCAGCTGCTAAAGCTGCTGTTCATTTACCCCTGACCATGGCCTTTAATCCCCCAGCTCCCTGATTCTTATACCCCTTCCTCTAGTTCACAGGAAAAAAAAAAAAAAAAAAAACCCTTGCAGAAGAGAGGGAGTGCTTCTTTTCTTCCTCTGGTTGGTTTCAAATGCCCTCAGAACACCGCTTAATCCTAGAGACAAGTCAGTGGAAACTGATCTTTGGTCTCCATCATGCCATGCACCTGGGGAGAAATGCTCTCCAATCTTTGGTGAAACACATTTTCACTGATCACAAACTGGGAGAAACAAATAGGTTTGCCAGGCTTGCCCAATTTGTGCCCAAGTGAATTCTGAGGGAGCTGTTAAACCTCTCCCTCTCCTGAAGCCGGTTCAGAGAAGGGGCACAAATCCAGGTGAAGATTGGCAAACAGCCTTTATGCAAATGCCCCCTTGCAGGGAGTTTCAAACTGCTTTCAGTTTTGTTAATTGGGAAGAAGTTTTTCCCGGTAGAGCTGAGAAGGCCCTGAAGGGATCAAGGAATTTGCTAACCCTGCCTAAACTCTTTGCTGAGAGACAAACAGTCTCAGGTATTTCAGAGTTCTCCTATGAGCACTCTGAAGGAAGAAGGATGAAACTATCTGTGTCTCACTCTAACTTCTTCTCACTCCAAAGATGAAACTCTTTTCTCTGAGCATTTTCTCTCCTACCTTTCTTAGTATTTTATGCCCCTGCCAGCAATTAACTCCTTAGCATCCCATGACCCCTGCCAATAGTTAACTCCTTAACTCCTTTCAGTTCTGTGGGCAAAAAGAAATTCAATGGTTTTACCAGACACCAGGTGTTGGGCTGTCATGGTGGACCAAGGGGGAACTGGACCAAGTCCAAACTCCTGCTGGAGGGCAGAGCATTAAGAAGACAGCTCAATCCCTGTAGGCAGTCCCTTCTCCAGTGCTTATTCTGGTCAAACTCGGGAAAAGGACTGGAAGTTTAAAGCACAGACTTCTGTGGTTCCTGGAAATAGTCAAGAGTTAGGGACTTTTCTCCAAATCTCGTTTTAATTCCGTAGCCTCACTCCTCAGCAAAAGATTGATTCCTATCATTAAACACTCCAACAGCTGTTTTTAAGGGAGAAATTTAAGGGACCAAATATGGCTTCTGCAGCTTCCTCCATATATCTGGGGCAGATTATTTAACATTAACATCTCCCCAGGACAGATCAAGGAGAGCATTAGCCTTGGACCCCTCAAAAGTCTGCCTGGGGTCCTTAAGAGTAATGGCTAGGTTTTCCTGCAGTCTGGGTGAGATCTGACATTGAAAGAAGCACCTCTGCTCCAAGTGTTTCTCCTGGAGGGAGTGCTGTTTCTATATTTCAAGAAAACTACTGCTATTTCAATTAGGATAGAAGTGGCCACCCATGGGCCAATTTCAATACTCATGACGACAAAAGGTATAACTTGCTGTATTTGCTGACCTAAGCTAATTCTCCCCTAATTCATAGCTCCCATTCCCAGCACCCTGAGATTTAGCTCAGTCACCAAAATGGCTTCATCCCTACCACAGTTTAGAACTCCTGAACTCAAGCAATCCACCAGCCTTAATCTTCCTCAAAAGCAAGCATTATAGGTATGTGTCTCCATGCTCAATGAGAAAAATGGAGTTTAATTCCTTCCGAGGACTATTAATAAAAAGAATTGAGAAATTGTGATTAATACTGAGAAAACTGAATAATAATAATATTGTTTTCACTGAGTCAGAAGTCATTGGTGAGAAAATTAGATTTACCACTTTGATCTGAAAATTGTAGAAGTGATTGTATGATCTTTCTTATAACTGACATTATTAAAAGACGACTCTGTCTTAGCCAGTTAACAATGATATTACTATTGAAACTAGGATGTGAGACTGAGAAGGCTAGTGAAAAATAGAGGTTGCACCAGTTTTATTTGGAATAGGACTCTGAAATAATTGATGGGAGAGATTTTTCATTTTAAGTACTTAAGTATGATCAAATTCCCATTCATATCTATTAAATACGATCTCTTAATTGATTTCTCTATCTTGAATTCTTCCCTATTCCATTCTATCCTACACATTGCTTTCAAAGTGATTTTCTTTAAGCACAGATCTGACATATGACTACTCAACAACCCCAGTTATCTATTTCCTCTAGAATAAAATATAAACTCCTTGTTTAGCTTTTAAAGTGTTTCACAATTTGTGTGTGTATTCAAAAACTCAAATGAATCTGTAATCTTTGATTCACAAGTTCCCTCCCATAACATAAATCATAATTCATCCATGCCTGGCCAATACTGTATGCCCATGTTCTCCTAAAAGTTCACTACAAAAGGTGAGCAAAACAAAACAGAGGTTCCCAACTGTTTGCCTGTCATTACATAGGCATTTAATAAATGCTTATTATCTAAATACTATTGACTTCTTGTCCCACAGCCAGCACATCTTTTCTTTTGTCGTATTAGAGTTCAGTCAATCATCTAAGATGCCAACATGGCTGGGATACAGCCCAGTGCTAGTTATTTTTACTTTCGTCCTGCTATTACACTTCAGTGACTCTGGAAGAAAGAGTGAGGCTGATAATTGTGCAATTCTGGCTCACTTATATTCAATTCATTTGCAATCCTCTTCCAAAATAAAGAACAAGTTTCTTAATAACAAATTTCACTCCTGTTCTTCTTCATCTTTTCATTGGGCAATCTGTTCACCTCTACACATTCCTTTCCATTGCTTTCTGTGTGATCATCCTTAGTAAGTAGTAGTAGTACACCATTCACTTTCATTCAGTAATAATAACAAAATATTAGCATGGAAAAGAGGGGCCTTTGTTTTCACAGGAAGCCTGAGGTCAGTAAAAAAGTTTTACAATTTTGCCAGAGTAATCCAACCTGCTCTCATTTCAACTTGAGGCCCACCTCATTTTTCATCTCCACTGTCTGTCCCAGATATACATAAGGTGGACAAGCTCTATAGGATATACATCCAAATGTTCAAATATAGGCAATGGACATTATTTATCCGCTTGGTCATTCTTGTGTGGATAGACAGGCCAAGCTCTTTCAAGTAACTATGGATCTCTTCCAGAAGGATCAATAATGTCTTAGTGATTGCTGTAATCAAGAACATTTAGAAGACTTTATATGCATAAAGAATCTCTTCTTAACTGAGATTCTTTGCTGGACCTTCTCTATCAGAGATAAACGCCCTCAACAAGAATGTTCATATAAGAATATATAAGAATTGATATAGTGATTTTTGATAGATATTGATATAAGAATTGATATGTAAGAACATATCTCCCTGTTTCATCCTTAACACAAATGTTTATTATCAGAAGGTTGTTGAATAGTTTTTCTTGTTGTTAAATATTTCAAGGTGTGATAGGATCAGCCCTTCCTTGAAAAAATTTCTCTACTCCCACACAACAAAATGGGAACACTACCTAAAATTAAATACCCATTGAATCTGATAGGTCTCAGCTTCCCTGATTTAGATTCCTTCCCTGATCACCACCATCCAACTCAAGTTAAACATGTGGGACACCTAGAACAAAGCTGCCCCATTGGCTTAATTTGCTCTAGCGTCCTTAAATCATTAAATCATTAGTGATCCAGGGACATAAAAAAAAAATCTTAATTACATGAGGTCTGGGCCTCTCAAATGTGATAGGGTCCCTAGATTGTGAAATTCCTCATACCCTAATAAGTTACTGAACATAAGTTTTCAGATGAAGATAAGGAAGCCAGGTCCACAGAAGTTGCCCTTAACATTGTATCCTTAATACATATTCTAACTATGATAAGTCAAAGTAAATCTTCATTGGTTAAGTGTTCAGTGGCACATGAGTGCCTCATTTCATCCCAACACTGAATTTCAACAAAGAGAATGCTAATAATATAGGGATGACTCCAATACAACGATTTCTAAATCAACTTGATATATGAATAGTAGGCATCATCCTATTAAAACCTACTTGGTAATCATTTGTTCTACCAAATTAAATGTTTTTCATAAACAATAAGCACAATGGCAATATTATATTTTTTCCATCTTTCAGTTAACTATGGGACAGTATAGTGTATTGTGAAATAAAGTTTGCAAAAGTCTTATTCTCTACTAATGCCCTCCTCAAGAATGCCCTTGAAAAGTACATAGATGATTCTCATGAAAATTTTATATAGATATAAAACAAAGCATATAGTTATCTGGAGATCATCTTTTTTGTCATTAATGATAACCAAGTTTTTTTCCACACCTTTGGCATTTTCCCTCTTTCAGATATTTTGTATATCAGTACCTCAAAGCCTTTACAAATGCGTTTTCTGAATTTTTTTCCCAGTAGCATTTTTCCCAAATGTTTATCATTAGTGTGATGCATGATGACAAAATATCTCTTGAAATAATATTTCATGAATCTGGAAATCCAGCAAAATTCAGTCTAGTAACTCCTAATTCTTTGTCTTTCCCAAGGGGTGCTTGGGAAACATCTTTCTTAGCTTCAAATTACTTCTTTTGGTTTCACTTAGAGATAAAATATCAAGATTTATAAAATCCAACTGTTCCAGCAATGTGTCTTCCAGCAAGACCAGCTCAGATGTTTCATGACAGTGCTGCAGTATCACTGACTTTCCAAAGGCTAAACCTACATAGCACAAACTCTGACAAGTTCCATCATGCTGGAAAGGCATCCAAATGAATCTGGTGACAGACTGAATCTATTTTCCAAGTATCACACCTATGAAGAGGCATATCATTAGCACTTGGTGATGACTTGTTTTGGGCATAAAACATATTTATTTCTCAAATAAATATGAGTTGAAAACCAATTTTGGATACGATAGAGAGAGACAGAGATGGAAAGAGATAGGCAAAGAGAGGGAGAGAGAGATCTGGCTTTAGGTCCAGGATAACTTTGGTCCAAGGTCTGCTTCTGAGACATATTGGTTGTGATTCTGGATAAATCACATATTCTGAACAACCAAGATTATAAATTTCAGAGAAGATAGTGATCTAGTTTTAACAAAGGGAGTTTCCTTACTCAGGACTTCACTACATATAAATAAAATCACAGATCTACTCTCTATCTCTAAGTAAAAATTAATTTTTTGAGGGAGAGACCTCAATTGAAGTGATTAGGAGATGTTTCACAATATTAACTAAAGTGATAGGATGGGACCTTGCTGAAGAATTTAACCAGAAGTTCACAACAACATGCTCCTTTTTTTAAATGAGCATAATAAAAAGGATAATCAACATATTTAATAGATACAGAAATATAGAGTTAAAAGGGATCTTAGAGGTCATTGAACCAAATTATTTCATTTTACAAACAGAGAGTTTAAGTGAATTTTCTAGGGTCACACATTTAAGTATTCAAACTTAGTTCTTCCTAACTCCAAATCCAGTATTTAATCTATTATATTAGAAGACAAAAGATACAACAAAATCAAAGACCACTTTGGTTTGTGTAGGACTCATAATTGAACCTTTCCATGCCAGAGTAAAATTTAGCTTTGTCTAGGTGCTAGGGAACCTAGCAACAAGAATGCTAGGGAACCAAATAACAAGAGTCAGCATTAATCTTGAAACCCTTCATCTGTACCTTGCCTATAATGCCCCATTTGTATAGGCAACAAATCTGTGAAAAGATAAGTCTTGTGCAAACTTGACCCTTATGGTCTTTGGCTGGTTGGATTTCAGTCAGCTCACTCTTGGGAATGGATGTTGAGGCCTCCAGTGTGGGTTCTGCCTCACTGGCTAAAGGTCCAGGGCATACACCCTGGAGACACGCAGGACAGGCATCGAGCACACACCAAATTGAGATCTCCCCCACCGTCTCAGGAGTTGGGCTCCTGGATACACAAGCTAAACACATATTTGTTGTTGGGGCATGTTGTCAAGGGAGATGAGAGGGGTATAAGAACAGGACAGCTGAGGGAGAGAAAGGAAGGAGAGACAAGATGATGTAATCAAGCAATAAAGCTTCTTTAACTGCATTAGTGGTGTCAGACTGCTCTGACATATCCAGAGATGTCCGAAGGTTGTAGAGGCGACGATTATTGTAGGTAACTGCTCAGATACCAGTTGGTGTCAGCATGTCTGCACTAGCTGAGGACCCCAACATCTAGGATTATGCATTGATAAACACAGAAGTGACAAAGAGAGACAAATATTATAGGTGACAGTATACTATAACTAAGTAAGGAATGATACATAAAATGTTACCTGTAGATATATCAATTGGATTAAAATTTAGAATTTTTTACCTTATTAGGACTCCTGGGTATTTTTCTGGGTGGCAATCAAAAAGATGTATGTGGTAGGTGTTAATTAGGATGTTCATCAAGAAAAGTTTCCAGCTAGATAGAATTAATTTTGATTTAGATAGGTTTAATAACTAGGAAAGTTAATTCATTCAGTTTTGGCACTTTGCCAGGAAGCTGAGCTATCCTAATTAGTGAAAAAATGAGTTCAAACTCACCTCATTCACTTTATTTAGTCTCAAAACTTACATCTAACCCCTTCCATCCCTCAATCCTAGACATTTTGCCTACCTACCTTGTTACCACAAATCTAAAACTCCTACTTGCTCTGAGAATAGGAATACAATTGATACCACCATTACTTTTGGAAATTCATGACAATCACACCATTAAGGAGGACTAATAACTCAACTCTGAATTTCTTGAGACCATGCTTCTTTCAATTTTATTGATCTCTCCTTTTATTTTTAGAATTTCAAGTTTAGTGTTTGACTGGGGGTTTTTAATTTGTTCCTTTTCTAGCATTTTTAGTTGCAAACCCAATTCATTGACCTTCTCTTTCTCTATTTTATACAAATAGGCCTCTAGAGATATGAAATTTCCCCTTATTACCGCTTTGGCTGCATCCCATACATTTTGGTATGATGTCTCATTATTATCGTTTTCTTGGGTGAAGTTATTAATTATGTCTATGATTTGCTGTTTCACCCAATCATTCTTTAGTATGAGATTATTTAGTTTCCAATTATTTTTTGGTCTACTTCCCCCTGGTTTTTTGTTGAATGTAATTTTCATTGCATCGTGGTCTGAAAAGGATGCATTTACTATTTCTGCCTTACTGCATTTGAGTTTGAGGTTTTTATGTCCTAATATATGGTCAATTTTTGTATAGGTTCCATGAACTGCTGAAAAGAAAGTGTATTCCTTTCTGTCTCCATTACATTTTCTCCAGAGATCTATCATATCTAATTTTTCTAGTATTCTATTTACCTCTTTGACTTCTTTCTTATTTATTTTGTGGTTTGATTTATCTAATTCTGAGAGTGCAAGGTTAAGATCTCCCACTATTATAGTTTTACTGTCTATTTCTTCTTGCAGCTCTCTTAGTTTCTCTTTTAGGAATTTAGATGCTACCCCACTTGGTGCATATATGTTTAATATAGATAGTGCTTCATTATCCATGCTACCCTTTAGCAAGATATAGTGCCCTTCCTTATCTCTTTTAATTAGACCATGCTTCTTCATCTCCTTCATTTTTTCTTCATGTGCATTCTCTCCCTCCACACTGCAATTCTTCCTCTGAAGGTTGTAATAAAAAAATCCATTACCTCTACCTCTGAAAGGAACACACCAATCAACTGTTTCATTCACCATTATTGCAGCTTCCCCAGACCAAAACACCCAGGATTTTGTTAGATCTAGCTTGTTACATACAGATTTGGGGAAGCCAATTGTTAAGTTTTAAATGTGGCCATTTATACCTCAGAAATTGGCAAATCAAGGCTTCTTTATCTTGATAATAGTCTGTAGTTTAAGAAAGTAATAAAGAAAATGTTATAATGTAGATTAAACTTAAAAGTATGTAATTCATACTTTTTTGGGGGAGGGAGAGCTGATTGTTAAACATTTACTAGAACAATATGGAAAACACTGGTGCTAATCACCTCTTACCTGTATATGTTGCCTCTTCCTATTAAAGATAAACCTCTTAATTTTAAGGATTGTTTTGCTTTTACATTGTATTCTCAGTACACAGCATAATGCCTAGCACATTATAACTTCTTAATAAATGCTTTTTTATTCACACATTCATTCATAATCTGAAAAGATTCACATATATACACATACAAGGCAATGTGACTTGTTGGATAGTGGGTCAGCCTTGATGTCAGGAAAATCTGGGTTCAGGACTTTCTTTGGCATAATAACTATGCCAAAATGAACAAATCACAACTTCTCAGGACCCCCTGCTAACTCCTCACTTTAACTTACAAGAGTGACTTACTGCTCTGAAGGTGACAGAGCTGTTATATTCTTTTGTGGTCAGAATATATCATGTTTAGTTTTAGACACTGCTAAATTAGGAAAGATATTGATAAACTAGGAGTCCAGAGAAGAACAACAAAGATGGTGTTCAACCTTAAATTAATGCCATATAACGATTGTTTGAGGGAACTAGAAATGTTCAGTGTGCAGAGGAGAAGATTTGGAGAATAGCTATTTTCACACATCTGACAAATAGATTGGACTTATTCCATTTGGCCCTTGGGGACAGAAGTAGAAGCTATGGAGTAAGTTTGAAAAGAGTCAAGGCTTCAAGTAGGGGGTAGAGCATGAGGGGGTGGGAGGGATGAGGTCAATGGAAATTTCAACAATATTATCAAAATTTGGAATGTGATGTTTAGAAAGTAGTGGGCTCCTCACCAATAAAGATCTTAAAGTAAGGACCAAATAACCATCTCTTGCATATGTTGCAGAGAGAATGACTTTTTAAGTATGGTTGGTCAAGACGGCCACTAAAATCCTTGTTGATTCCATGAAGGCTTCATTAATTTTTCCTAAAAACAAATGTCCTTTTCTTCTTCTGAACTTCCAAAGTGATTCTTTTTTCTATATATAATATTTTATTTTCCTTCAATTAAACATTAAAACAATGTTTTAATGTTTGGGTTTTTTCCCAAAATGTTTGAGTAACAAATTCTAATCTTCCTTTCCTCTTTCTCCTCCCACCTCTCTTAAATAGTAAGCAAATATAGGTTATATTCCCATAATGATGTATACTTATTTTATTGCTCATGAAAATGAACTACCTTTTATTGTTTTTTGTGTACATATCTCCAATTCTGGAATGTAATATTCATGAAGGCAGAGATGGTCTAATCCTTTGTAATTCCCTTGACAGCAGGAAAATCTGGGTTCAATTCATCTAGAATGTATCTTACTTGCAGCTGACACTTAACAAAAGTCGAAAGAATTGAATTAGCACAGTCACTATTTCTGATATGTGTCCTTTCTCTCTTTTTTTTAAAATAGATAGAAACTCTTCGAGGGCAAAAATAACATAATTCTTTGTATCATTCACAGCATCTACCTCGGTGCTATTCTCATAGAATGAAGTTATTGCTCATTCTATGATTGCAGCTTGAAATTCTCATCAGAAATTCATCCAATATTCATACAAAAATCCCAACTGAAGACCCTATAAATATGGCCTTTGGATAAATGATAAAAATGCTGATCTTTGACCATAAGTTTTTTCAAAATCTTATGCCAAACATGTAGTCAAACAAGATATTAACCAGTCCAGAAAAAAGGAGTAAATTGATGCATTGCATCTATGTGATAATTTTTTAGAATAATAATTATGGAAAATTTGACTTTTTCATGGTTTCTCAAAGTATAGGGTCTGTCTTATTAAAAAAAAAAAGTAATCTGGCATAAATCCTGTGGAATTTAAGAGTTCACAGAAGCCCAAATACATCTAATTTCCGTGGTTCTCATGTATTTTAATAACCATTTGCTGCATAGAAACTCCATATTTGATACTGAACTTGAGCTTTAAATATGTGTACACCATATGTAATAATTTTGGAATAGCCATGTGACTTCATTTGTTACACAATTCATCACAGTGTTAAATTCTGTACTGTTTTGAAGGGCTAGTAATTTCAGACCCACATAGGTATGTGAGGATAAGATTATATTTTTCATGAATTTATATAGTACCTTTGCCCTCAGTGGTGCAAAAGAGATAAATTTATGAGAAATATTCCTGTAAAATATGAAATAATTTCAGCATATTAGTGACTGAGGTGACTATGGTTTAACAGCCTATGACTAAAATCTGGGCTGTTTGGAAAGCTGGGATGGGGGAAGAGAGATCACATTTTACTTGGCTCTAAAGTTTTTCCCAAAACAGAAAGGCTAGAAGTTAGGCACCAGCTTCTCACTGGTAAGCACATGTCACAACAAATTAGAAGAAACTATTATTGAAATAAATATATGTAATCTGAGACCCAAAGCCCATTGGTATAAGGACTCTTTCCTCATTGGTAGAGATGCCTTGTGAAGATTGCAGTGAAAGCAGAAGATTTCTTCAGGGTCTGCAGTTATTTAGGTTTATACCATTAAGTTGGATGATACCAACACCATTTCAGATTGTAAAAGGGATAATAAGACTGTGAAGAAGTTGACATGAGAAGAGCTGGCAGTTTCAACCATGTTCCTTTCTCTAGCTTACTATATAAGAGACTTTGGGAAATTTTTCTTTTGTGTGAGATCTGGGACTTTTTCTTGGTTGGGGTGAGTTACTTTGATCCAGTGGGAAAATTCTTTTACTCTGCATTGCCTGGTATATGTTATCCTATGCCTCATTTTCCTGATTTCCATTTTGCTCTTGTTTTCTTTACTATTTGTTTTGTATGTTCATTGTAGAACTGGTACTTGATGGGAAAGAAGTTGCATATAAAGCTTAAGGCCCCCTTTTTTCCATTAAAGGAGATCAGAACCTTAGTCTAAAACTGAAATCCATATCCCCTAAACTAATAATGTGTGTTACACACCCACACACGGTTGGTTGTTGTCCTTTGTTCTCAAAGAAGACCAAAATGACATCACTGTGTTAGAGTCAAGTTACAGTATTTCTGACTCTGACTGATCAGACCAGTATGAGTCCTGACTCCTCTCAAAAATGCCGGACACAAATAGTCCATATGAATATTTGGGGTGGATTCTCTAAATTTGCAATCAAATTTCTCTTGAGCTGCCTTAATTCTGCTTTGCTTATGTTGTATAGAACTTTCTTTGATGAGAGCACACCATGTTAGGCAGTCTTATATCAGTCTCTCTCATGTCAATCAGTTCCAGAGTTCTTAAGAGAGACTTGAGAATGTCACATTATGCACACACACACACACACTACACACACGTACATACACACTAACACACACACACATACACACAGAGGCATAATATAAAGTATGTGTATATATTTCAGAAAGAATCAAATAGATATAATTGTAGCTCGGCTACTTCCCTGAGGAGACCAAAATGGCCAAAATTCTATCCCCAACCTCATTTCCTCTCCAGGAAGGAATTAAAGTTTCCCTTAGAGAAGAATTGGGGGGGGGGGGGAGGGGAAGAGGGAGGAGGAAGCAAGAGATGTCTATTCTGTATTCTGTATCCCTCTGAGCCACTTTAATGACACCTCCATGCCACATATGGGGCAACAGCCTTGCTACATGTATAAGCTTTTGACACAATGCTTTCCTTTTTTTTTTTTTTAAATAACTTTTTATTGACAGAACCCATGCCAGAGTAATTTTTTACAACATTATCCCTTGCACTCTCTTCTGTTCTGATTTTTCCCCTCCCTCCCTCCACCCCCTCCCCCAGATGGCAAGCAGTCTTATACATGTTAAATAGGTTACAGTATATCCTAGATACAATATATGTGTGCAGAACAGAACAGTTCTCTTGTTGCATGGGGAGAATTGGATTCAGAAGGTATAAATAACCCAGCAAGAAAAACAAAAATGCAAGGAGTTTATATTCATTTCCCAGTGTCCTTTCTTTGGGTATAGCTGCTTCTGTCCATCTTTGTTCAATTGAAACTGAGTTAGATCTTCTCTTTGTCGAAGAAATCCACTTCCATCAGAATACATCCTCATACAGTATCGTTGTTGAAGTATATAATGATCTCCTGGTTCTGCTCATTTCACTTAGCATCAGTTCATGTAAGTCTCTCCAAGCCTCTCTGTATTCATCCTGCTGGTCATTTCTTACAGAACAATAATATTCCATAACATTCATATACCACAATTTACCCAGCCATTCTCCAATTGATGGGCATCCATTCAATTTCCAGTTTCTAGCCACTACAAACAGGGCTGCCACAAACATTTTGGCACATACAGGTCCCTTTCCCTTCTTTAGTATCTCTTTGGGGAATATGCCCAGTAGAAACACTGCTGGATCAAAGGATATGTGGAGTTTGATAATTTTTTGAGCATAGTTCCAAATTGCTCTCCAGAATGGCTGGAGACACAATGCTTTCCTAATAAAAATTCAAACATTGTTATATTTGATCCAAGAAAAAGTTTCTCTTCTACTATTGCTCCTTAAGGAGGTACAGCCAGGTAGTATAGCAAATATACCACTAAGCTTGGGGGCAAGAAAACTTTACTTAATTGAGTCTTTTGCTAAGATTTTTTAAAATTTAATACATCATTGCTTCTCTCTGCTTTTTTGAAGAAACATGACACAAAATCTTCCATCAGTCTTCCCTATAAGATTTTAAAAGTAAGTTTATATTCTCAATTGGTATAGCCCTTAGCTCCTGTATTTCTTTGCTTGGTAAATAATTTAAGAGTTTGCTGATTACAAGGCTTTTTAGACTCTTTTGGTCTACTCATTAAGGCAATTTGTTTACATTGGTTAAGCTTCTGTAAAATTATTATCAGTCAATAATTACGTTTTGATGAAATGAATAACGATGGAAGTGATATCATAGCTGTTTGGCAGATTTAGAGGTATAGGCATTCTGCAGTCTAATTCTCTCATTTTATATGGGGAAACAGAGAACCTAGGAAGTGATTTCTTAAAAATGACACAAATGACCTTTTCATAAATACAACAAAAGTAATATTTCAATTCAAGTCCTCTGGTTCCATATTCAGTCCTTCTATTATGAGTCCACACTATCACGAGTATAATGATAAAGGTGAGTTCCTTCTCCCAATGATTTCTCCCCTCAGTGATGGCGCTGAGTGTGGATGGGACTGGAAGCATATTGTTATTTCAAAGGTTTAAAGATTCAGAATCCTGGAGGAAGAGACTAAAAAATGCTTCCAGGCTAATAACTCCTCAAATTACACTTAAAAAATATTTAGGTTCTAGAGCGCTTGATAGAATGTTATTATATACAACTGAGATCAATTTTGCTGCTACCATTTGCCTAGAAACAATAGCTATTTGGAACTGAAAGTATCAGTATATGGGAAGTATTAAGTGTTATGATCAATTTTCAGAACACCACAGTTGTTGGCGACAATAACTGGTAATTTTCCCTAAGCTACTGCCAATCATGAGGCTATTTCCCCTACTCTGGAATAATTCAAGAATTTTAAGTATTTCTGTATTAATCAATGACAGTTATTAAAGCCCCAGAAATGGACATAGTCAAGAAATTTCTGAGAATTTTCTAATTAGGGGGCTCCTGTTACTAAGGAAACTATATATACATTTCCCCATCAATCTTTTTATTTCAAGCCAACCATAAAATAATTTAGAGCATTTTGTGAACAGAAAAACAAAGCAAAAGAATCTTTCTTGTATCATTTGTGCTAAAAATTATTTCTACATAGTTAATGCTAAAGCAGTATATAGATTTAACTTCTGAGTCTTCTCCTTCCTAGGCACAGAAGTTTACACAGAGCAGACATTCAATAAATATTTGCCAATTTGATTTTATTCTCATTTTTCACTGGAAAATGTTTCATTTTACTCAAATTACAGCATAAAACAAGCATTTCTATAACATAGTACAATTTTTTAAAAAGATTACTTATGAAACTGTAAATCTACTACATATAACTTGCTATTCTTTTCAAATATATGATATTATTATGCAAATTTCTTTTTTTTCTTCCCCCAATCTAGAGATGGCTATCATTATACACATTTGTGTATATGTGTGTGTGTATGCATATACATATATATGTAAAATTATTCCAAAAAACTTCTATTTATCAGTTCTTTCTCTGGATGCAGATAATGTCTTCATATATCTTTTATAGTTAATTATTAGTTAATAGTTTTTTGATTATATATAATAGTTAAAATAACTTATTCATTCAAAGTCATTCGTAAAACAATATTATTAATGCTCCTTGGTGGGAAGAACATTTGCAAATAGCTTGATTTGGTTATATATGGACTAGATGCATATTCTACCTACTTATATTTTCTAAATTTTCATTTTTAACTAAAAGATCAACATTTTTTTCAAGCTATTTCTCCAGGACTTTGAATCCAAGAACTTTAGAAATAGCAATATAGTTCACACCCATCAATATCACTGAAGGGAGAAATCATTGGGAAAAGAAGCCCACTTTCCTCATTATCATAATTAGAATTAAGGGATGATTATTTTAAAACTATTCATATATTTTTTGCCAACTGCCCCTCAGTAAGTAATACTGATGAAATGCTTTTTAAGTTCACTAAGCTTCAAAATGGCACAGGAAAACACTGAAGAGGAAGAGTAAAATCTCTTGTCCTCTGCTGGTGTTCCTAATGGTATATCATATGTCTACTTAATAGGTAAAAGACATAATGGAATGATAATGATCACTAGGGTCCAAACAGGATAATCCTGTCCTCAAATACAAAAGTAAATTCCTTTGTTATTCTCTAAAGGGTCTGAAATGTATTCAAAATTCGAAGTTGGGATGTGTAAGTACATTGGTGAAATTTTCACCAGCACATGGAAAATGAAAGAGAGCAGTATCTTCTGCTATTAATTCAATAATTGAAATAGCAAAAAACCTGATTTATCTTCTTTCCCTATTCTCACGTTTTGAAAGGAAAGTTAGCTCTGTTTCATTAATGTTTACTTTGGCAAGTGGGTTTGAATAGGGTAAATAAGTAAATAAGTTGGGTTGGTTTATTTTTGATCTGCCAAAAAGTTCATGGGTAAAAAAAAAAACTACGGAACCTTATTCTGATAAAGAAATTATAGACTTATAAACAAGTACATAATAATAAAAAATAGCTAATAGCATTTATGGAATACCTCCTATGTGCCAGGAATTGTGTTAAATGCCTTACAAATATTATCTCATCCAATTGTCGCAACAATCTTGAGAGATCAATGCTATTATTATCCTCATTTTATAAACGAGGAAAACTGCAGCAGATAGAAATCAATTATGATTTTCTCAGGGTCATCCAGCTACTAAGTTTCTAGAGGCTGGATTTGAACTTGGGTCTTCCTGAGTCCAGTCCCGATGCTTTTTATACTGTGTCACTAAACTGCTAGACAGCAATATTGTATATAGGCATGAAGGAAACTCAGACACTTGGGGACCCAAGAGAAAAAAAGTCTGATATTAAGATGACAGATGCAAAGGCAGTCAATAAAATTTAATTTGTATCATTTAGGTTTGTGGATCAAAACTACACTGGGATAACAAAAGGTGACTCTTCTTGATTAGTCTACCATAGTCATTCATGTGTTTGCATGCAAATAAGTTCAACTATTTAACATGATGAGATATAATTATGCCCTCATCTAGAATTTCGTTTTTGATTTAAAATTTTTTTAAAATGGAGGTTATCTTGGTTCAGTATAATTCTGTTTGGATTTTTTGATACTTCATCCTAAAATATTTTAATAACTTTCTAACTTTTTGTTGTCTACAAACCTCCTTTTTTCTAATCTATTCAAGAAACTACAGCAAAGCTAATATCAAATCAATAAAAATGTATAAAGGCCTACTACATGCCAAGCAATGTGCTTAGCACTAGGAATATATAAAGAGGCAAAAGAGTTCTGGCCCTCAAGAAGATTGCAATCTAATGGGAGAGATAACATGCAAGTGTGTGTGTGTGTGTGTGTGTGCGCGCTTTTTTATCTATAACATGTAAAACATTGGTAACATACAAAATACATTCACATGCACACCTATATAAAAAGCAATAGGAAATAATTAACAGAAGGAAGACACTAGATTCAAGAGGGGTTAGGAATTAACAGAAGGAAATCACTAGATTTAAGAGGGGTTTAGGGAAGGCTTCCTGTAAAAGATTTAACTAAGATATCACCAAAACTCTGCCTTCACTATTCTCCAGTTTATTCTCTAGCTTAAAAACTATCAATGGTAATATATTGCCTACATGATAAAAGTATAAATTGCTCAATCTGTCAAAGATCTCCACAGCAAGACATCAAGTTGGTATTCTAACTTTATCTCTATTCCCCAGTTTTTGCTTCTGCCAGAATATTCTTCTTATACTCCCAAACACCTTGTCTGTTCTTACCTTTGTTCATATCATATCCCTGCCTGGAATACCTTCCCATCTTTTCTCCCCTTACATTAATCTAACACAACCTTAGACAATACAATCCACAATCCTCCAGGACATGTTCTTTGACCATTCCACACATCAATTCCTCTATCAAACTGCTTCTGTGGTTAAGGATTTTATTTATATAGTTTATGTGGTTATTTTAATGTTGTGCTTATATATGTTCTTTTTTGAAAATTCACAGATTTCTTTTATCTCCAAATTCCCTAACCAAAGAGTTCACCAAATCTAATGATATTTTAACCAAATTGTGTATATATATTTATACATATGTATATATACATATGTGTTTTGTGCATTGTATGCACATATTTATTATGTTGCACATGTGTGTGTGTGTCCACAGATAATGTTATGCATCCTTAGTCTCCCATTGCTAAAAAAAAAATATATATATATATAGGGAATGATTTTTTTTTCATATCTTTGGAGGGGGCTAAGCTTAGTCATTACAATTGTATAGCATTCGATTTCATTTTTATTTTCTTTCCATTACCGTTGTTATATTTTCCATGTCTTTTCATTTTCCTTATTCTATGTATATAGGTCATGTTGCTTCAGATACTATAAGCCCTTCTAGTGCAGAAGTTGTGCTTTATGTTTTGTTTATATCACTTATGGTACTTAGCAAGTGCTATGCACATAGCCAAAATATCAAATGATAATTTGTCATCAATGTAATTTAATTCAAACTTCACTTTGGCAAATGCATTGTTTTTATTAAAGGATCTTGATAATTCATTGTAATAACATGCATTTTTATAAGCAAATTATTCTGAGACACACTACCTTATAATGGAAAAAGCACTGAAATAGAAATCTAGGGGCCTAAATTCTAGAATGAGTTCTGTCTAGATGTTTAACCATAGACAAGTTATTTAACATCTTGCTCCCTCAATTTTCTTATTTCTAAAATGAAGATTATACTTACCCTATGTGCCTCAATCCTGGCACTAGGATGATAAAATTAAGTAATTGGGAATGTGAACTTGGTGGTGCAAAAATGCTTTGAAGAGTACAGTGTTGCAATCCAAAATCTGGTTATTTTCTCCTAAAATATCTAAGTGAAGTCATGTGTATAAAAGGAAAAATGTATTCTAAAAATCAGGAAGAAAGTGAATTGAAATGGAGAAGGTGGAGGAAAAGCCTGGAAGGACTTGAGGCCAGTAGCAAACAAAGCATGATACTTCCTCTTTGTCACATATGAATTCTCATATAATATTTTATATACTATGTCACAGATAGTAACAGTATTATCATCCCCATTTCAGAAAGAGAAATTGAGGGTCAAGGAAGTAAAGTGATTAAGCCATAGTCACATGAATAGTAGGTATTAGTGATAGGACTTTAACTTAGTTTTCATGAGTATATTAGCCTTTCCACCATATTATACTGTTTCTTTATACCATACTACTACTTCCTTGATTCAATTGACTTCATATCATGGTACATGTTATATGAGAATATATTAGCTTTTCATATAGTAAATAAAATTAAACAGAGAAAATTAATAGCGAGGTTATTTGGCAGGGATTCCATCATGGTTTACTGAAAACTTTTAACAAGTATTCCATTATTTAGCATCATATCACATTATCAAATTTTTAAACATGTATGTTTATTTACATTGTTATATATTGTAAAATATAAAAGCAACAAATTTTCAGTCATATAAACAGCATAAAATAATTTTATAACATGATAGGAGGAAAAGAATTTTCTTTAGTGAATTCTAAAAAGAAATGATAGCAGAGAATGAATTACCCTTCTTTCCCGATACATTTAGGTTATGAATAATATATCCAAGACTTAATCAACTATGGTAATGAATTCATGCTATGACAAGGCTATCATGAATAACTGAAATCTAGAGACGATTGTCCAAACCTAACAAGATAAAGCACCGCAACACCACAATATTTTTTAGATCAGATTCTCTCCTGCAGTTTTAGGCTCAAGGAAGTAAAGTGATTAAGACATATAATCTTTATATCTTTGTCCTTAACCTCTTTTGTGGTACTAACATTATCTGCTCAATCAGTGCAAATTAGGCCAGTTTTTCGCATATATAAGTGGTGTGTATGTGCATGTGTACATATATGTTGTTATTCTTTGTCTTTTGTTCTTGAAGAGCATCATGACTTCTGGGAGGCAATGCCATGATTTGCGTGAATCGGATTTAAGTGAGGATGGGCTGTGCAAAGTTACCAGCCTCTTTCTCCTCCAGTCATCTGGGTCCAGTGGCAAGATATAGATCAAGACAACTGGCCATACTCCTAGATGCAGTTAGCCACCTTGACCTTCTTAAGTTAAGGTCTTTTGCAGGTTTTGGTTTAATTGAGGCAACATCCAGTTAGTGATTTAGGTTAGGTAAGAAATGTGGCAACAATAATGAAAAATAATATCTATTTATGTTTTCTATGTTATTTGATAGTTTTAATAAATTGTATGGCTATTAACAGTGAATTATAAAATCTTGTCAGTGGAAGGGGGAAGTTGTGATTCAGAAGAGAAGTCAACCATGCCATGTAACAGAGATATAATAAAGAAAGAAATGTTAAGCATTTCGGGTAATTTTTTTTAGTATATTCCAGGTGATAGTCACTAAGTGCCATCAAATTAGAGGGAGGGCTACACACACACACACACACACACACACACACACAGAGAGAGAGAGAGAGAGAGAGAGAGAATAATAAACATCAGATGGACGGAATTGAGAATATGCTAGTCCAAGGTGGCTAGAACATCATCCAGTTATCACATAATGTGACCCTTTCCTTCTGCTAGCTTGTTGTTTGATAAATCACATTTCAGTCACAAGTCTCATGAATAGCAGAAAAGGAATAAGGGAATTCATTTTTTGTTATCAAGTATACTTTTTAAAACTAGCTTCAATGATGTACTTATATATACCCAATCATGCTAGAATAATATATGGAAAATTTTACTTTTATGTTTTAAGAAACTTTGAGAGCAATGAAATCACTTGCAGTTACAGAGATCATAGAAGGTTCCATGGAGGTACATGAAGTGGATGTCAAAAGAAAAATAAAGGAATTTCAACAGATAGAAATATTCCAAGCACATAGGGTATTGAAAATAAAAGGCAAAACAAAATTTGTAAATTGTTGGTATTGTACTTTGCCTGGACTATTAAGTGCATCATTGGGAATAGCATGAAACCAGCATAAGGAGAATATGAGTGTACTGTTTTGCCCAGGTAGGTCATGTGTGTTCATGTGGGTCTGTTTAGGTATGGTTCACAGGGAAGCAATAATAAATATATCTAGAGTCTTTCTTCTCTCCTCTACCTTTGAGCAAGGAAAACTTTGATTCTTGCCAAGAGGGGAATCAGGACTTTGGGACTAGAGGCTAACCATTCTGTTCTGTTCTCCTCAGAAAGAGGGGATCCTGGGCTAGAATTATTTCAGTCTTCAATCTTAAATATCATTATTCTAGGGGAAATGTCCTATCAACCAATGTCCTCTTATCAGTTTATTGTCAGAGATTAAGAGAATTAGGACACAGGGTATTAAAGGTAAAGATGAGGTGAACAAGAGGGATTGAAGGGCATTGATAAAGAGAATTAGAAGTAGGGGAAAGTAAAATGGATAGCAATTTAGTGAAAAGAGGCAGAAATGAAGGGCATTTAGTATTTTTAAAATAAAAATTCACTTATTTGAAAAGTCAGAAAAATTTTTCCTCCATGTTATATTCATGATAACATGTAGTAATGACTTCTATATATTTGTCTTCATAAAATCTTACAGTTCCACACTTGCAAATTCTCAAAAGTATATAGCAAAAAGGTCAATAACTGTCTTTAGAATCTCATGAAATATGTTTCTCCATATTTTCCAAAAACTTATAGACCCTGACAGACAGGTGATATCCACATAACAGTTTAGGGACTAGAACTGAGATTCTATCTGTACATATTTAAGGAAATCTCAAAGGAGAAAACCACTTCCACAATATAGATCAGTGACTTCTCTTCAATTTATAGTCATTGAGTCTTTCCTTTAGCATTGAGAGAATAAGTGACTTGTTCTAGATCACATAGACAATTTGTAACAAAGCCTATCCCTGATCCCAGTTTTTTCTTGCTTCAAGGATGACTATCTAACATACTACCCTGCCTCTTATTCATCTTCTATTTTTCCCATTATTGAAAGAGATATACATTTCAGATAATTTCTGAACACTCAAGTTGATTTTGGTATAATCATACTTTATAATGGGATTTTATAATAACTTACAATGGCTTCACTCATTTAAAACTAAATAGATGGCATTTTGTTTTATATAATGAAGTTTGAAAAGTCTAGAGATCCTAATTCCCTTGATCAAAGTTAATTGGTGACAATTGAGATGGGGGTGAAAATTAGTAATATACTGTTGGAGGAAATAATTAATGGCCAAATGGCCTCTCTTGCCAGAAGACAGAACTGTAGACATGAAAAGTGCAGAGCCTATTCAGGAGTCATACAAATTGTTTCTTGTTTGATTCATTAAGTCTCAACTTCTCAGAAAAGTATAAGAGTAGTTACAGTTACTGCTTCTTTTAATGTTTCTGTTCATGTGCATTGGTGAAAACCATTTAGGTTAGCAAATATAACTTAACACTAGATACTTTGGGAATCATGAAGCAATCTGTTTTTTGGCCAATGTGCTAGAAAAACCAGAGGATCTTTAAAGATTTTAACTAGATCTTTAAAAAGATCATGACTTTGGAAGAATAACTTCTTCCTTTGATCCCAATATGGCAAGTAGCATTCCTATGAGAGAACCCTGAACTCAAGGCAAATATTTCCATATGGCAGCTAGAACCCAAGGTCAACTAGATCTTGTGGCCATTGACTGCCTTTTCTAGTTTATATTTTCTTTCCTAAATGTAAATAACTATACAAAAATCCCAAGATCCACTGAGTCCAATTTGACAGTTTGAGAAACTTGGGATTAAGATATTCATTTGGAGCTGACTAGTGCTAGTGCTAGCCATGGCCTTGTTTGCCAGAAGACATGGACATGGACATGGAGAAAGCTCAGAAGTGAGGTGAAATATAATAATGTCTATTCAGCAGTTCTGCTGAACATTGTTCCAATAATTAAGTCTCAGTCTCCCAGCATAATAATAGTCATTACTTGCAAAGTTTGTGAGAGCCTTTAGTGCTTGGCATTTCTTTCCTGGGGAAGAAGTAAACACCTCTCATGCCTGGTTTATATTATACATTTAGTATCTTTCTACTCTTCTCTTTGGGGAGACTCTAGACATGAGCCAGATTTAAGCTTTAAGTAATTTCTTTTGTGGAGCATGAGAGTTGAGGAATAACAAGCAAAAGGCATGAGAAAAGGAATTTAACCTTTCTTTTAGATGGTTAGATTTCCCAAAAAAAAAAACAAGTCCAGATTGCATGCTTGGGTCTGGGGAAAAAGGAATCTATTCATAGAAAATGAGAGAGAACAATATCATGGGTCCCAGCAGAAGTAAAAAATGGTAGACTACATGTTCGTCTAATATATTGTAATTTCTCTGAGGGATGTTACATAGAAACACTCTGTAAAATCCTTTTTAAAGACTTAATGACACAAAGGAAAAAATCATCATTTGATGAAGGTAAAAAAGTTTCTATTGAATAATTGCATAATATTCTATGATTATCCTAAATATTAAAAAAATAATGAAATTCAAATATAAGAATAGTAAGAATAAAGAAAATTAAGCTAAGGTCAAAGGTTATTTAAGAACATATTCCAAAACTTGATTTGAAATGTTCGTTTTAAACATCAAAGTCTGGGGGACACTGCAAGTTAACTTGAAGGGGAAAAAAAATTAACTTCTAACAAGTTCAATTACATTTTTGCTTTCACAAAAGGTCAACGTTACCTAAATACCTGAAGCAGATGGTTAAATAAACAAACCCAGAATCTGAATTTGGTTTCATGTGGTCTTCATTTTAGGTACAAATTAGTTTAAAATATAAATAGTTCAGCAATTGACTCACTTTATTTTTGAAAAAAAAAAACTGATATTGAACATACAGTTTTCAAACTCTATTTAAGCAGAACAAAATAAAAAATAAGAAAAGGAAGCTTGGTATATCTACTTTTCTTAACATCTGACTATTTTGTTTCTTGCATATGAGTGCTGTTTCAGGGAAAGAAACATCTGAGAATCAAAAAACATTTGGAAAACTAAAGAATCCTCCAAGGCTTAGTACTCTGTGGGGGGTTAAAACATAACATTCCACACAGAGTTTACCTTGATTATTTGGAGCTGTCACAATTCATTATAAAAGCATATGATTCGGGGCCAATTGTCTTCTGGGTATGCAATGAACTTTGTTTGAATGGATCTTATAAACATGGCTAAACATATTTTTTTATTTTTGCTTCTGTCAATAGGGCTTTTCTACTTTTAACACTTTGATGTTCTCAGATTTATTGATCTAATCTCAATCTCACTTAACCTCCATTCTCTCATTTCTAATTACATATTAGACATTTCAAACTAGATATTTGATTGATATATTAAATCCCACATAAGCAAAACTATTATCTTTCCCCCAAAACCTCCCTACTTTCTGAATTTTTCTATTACTGTCTAGGGTATGATCATCTTCCCATGATTGTAAATTAGATACTACCCTCAATTTCTCACTCTCTTTCACCTGTCATGTCCAATTAGCTACCAAGACCTGTTATTTCTACCTCTTTAACATCTCTTATATTTACCCTTGTCTCTCCTCTGATACTGATACAATGGTTCCCATCACCTCATGCCTGAACGAATAGCTTGCTGGTTGGTTCCCTGCCTCTCTCTCAACTCCAGTCCATTCTCCACTTAGCTGTCAAATTCTCCCTGTAAATAAACCTGACCTTGTTACATCCCTATTCAGTTGACTCTTTGTTACCTTCATGTTCAAATATTAAATATTCTACTTGGCTTTTAAAGCCCTCCATAACCTGGAACTTTCCTATATTTCCAATCTTTTTATATCTTGCGTCTTCTCCCTATTTTCTGGAATCCAGAACCTTGATCTCTTCATAATTTACTGAACAAAATATTCCATTTCCCAACTTTGTGCATTTTCAAGGTTGTACCCCATACCTGGAACTCTCTTCTTCCTCATCTCTATCTTTTATATTGCCTGACTTCTTTTGAATCTCAGCTAATGTTTCACCTTCTGCAACAAACTTTTCTTAATGCTATTCTATTTTATCCTATCTTGTTAGTAAATAGATGTTTGACTGTCATCTCTACTCCTTAAGAGCAGGGACTGTCTTTTATTTTTCTTTGCGTCCTTAGGGCTTAGCACATTACCTGACATATTTTTAATGTTTAGAAGATGTTAGTTGACTGACAGGTTATTCTACAAGATTTACCCTAGAATTTTATCGTATTCTCTCTAGAGCTTGAAAAAAGATCAGCTACTACATTTTTCCTTTGGATGTTTTCTAAGGCCCTGACAACATTAGTAACTTGGGAAATGACGGTATCCTAATATGAATTTAATGAGTCATTTTCTATAATGATTTAGAAATAATATAATTATGAAAAATATTCATTTATGTGATAAAAAGCATTTGAGTAGGAGTAAGGATACGTGCATAAGAATTAAAAGGATTCATAGTCCTTTATTTAGGGGAGAGAAGACCTGCATAAAGAAGTTAATAAATCTTTTGAAGACCTGAGATTACTTAGACAATAGTTGGTGATATAGTCTATGTATTCAACCAAAGCCCTTTCTCCATCAGCCTTCATCCAGAATCTTGTTTACCTAAGCCACTTTTTACTTCCTGCATTTCCCCCGTCCCTCCCTATCCAAGCAACAAAAAAGCTAATATTGAGAAGCTTTTGGTTTTTTTAGCTGTTTACTTGCATCTCTGAGTTGTTAAAATTATAATAAAATGGTGGGCATCAACTGCAACTTGCTGGGGTTTTTTGAATATGCAAAGTAAGAGTGGGAAATGAAAAGGCAAAATCCTTAAAGGTCAGATAGTAAATTTTTGCGTGTGCTTTTCTCCCAGAAAGTCAGAGTTAGGATAATAAGAGAGACAGAGAGAGACAAACAGGCTGGGACAGAGAGACAGAGAGAGAGAGAGAGAGAGAGAGAGAGAGAGGGAGAGAGAACACGAACATATCTGTTCATTTTATGAGTTTTCAGACTGTATATAAATCTCAATTAAAAATCCAGATCTATTTCCTTTTTGAATGATCCTGGATTGAGACAAAATGTGAGAGCCAGCTATAAGAAAATCTGCCACTTTGGCATAAAGGCACATCGAAGTGACAGGCTTCCCAGTGTAGCTGCTTAACTGAAATATCCTGACTTGTGGGAAAATAGAGCAACTTGTGAATGCATGAATGTTTATAACCAAAGAACTCTGATTGTACATGCTCAGGCTTTAGCAAGGCCATAGCTGACTAACAGTTATTATCTGTAACTTAAGGGCTCCTAGCTTGACTTTCACACTTCTCTTTGTGGGTAGAGATAGAAGCTACAACCAGAATCTTTGAAGCTATACCAGTACTCCCTTACTTTGCAAAAAGAAAAAAAAGGTTTTTTCCCTGGATGGCATAGAATTTTAGTTCAGCATTCTTTCTCTCTTAGAAAAATTTCTCCTTATTTTTACCAATTTATTTTTCAGATACTTGTTTTTAAATATTTTTAGGTTTATTCACTGATTTTTTTCAGTCTTGATATTTTAAATCTTCATTTTTCTTTAATTTTCTTGCTTTATGTTTTGGTCGCTAATAGAATACTTAAATAGAACATCTTCTATCATAATCAATTTGCTGCATTCATATAATGAAAATTGTTTTCTTCGAAAATTCTAATTATTACAATAACTATTATGATTTTGTCATTTTATCATTCAAAAATACCTAATATACTCACATTAAGATGTGGCAGCTGAGAAGTTACCTCCAGGTTTCACCCTCCCAAAGTAAAATAGCAGTTTAAGAAAATAGGGGCCTTAATTACCAAGTGGGTTTGTCAGCTGAGAGATTCAGAGGTATATCTAATCCAGAAAAAGAAATCTCACCTTTTAGTACAAGACTAAAATTCTCTATTGCAGAAAAAAGAAATAGCAGCCATTGATGAAGTTGAAACTATATATTCATTCCTGGAGGATGTCATAGATCTGAAAAAGAGCTATGTCTCCTAGTGAGGAACAAACATAGGTGGTTTGGTTCAATCAAATGATAGTATCTCTACAAAATTGGCAAATATTATGATAGAAAATTAATGGAAAATCTTAAAGAACAGATTTTTGGATTTGTACAGGACTTGAAAGCTATCTAGCCTAAAATAACATGTCAAACATGGCAAGCCTTTTTGCAAAGGCTAGTGAGATGCTTTGACCCAAAACAACCCAGATCACTTGATCATCTCAATAAATGCAGAAAAAGCCAGTTAAGCTAAAAATCCTAAAAATTAAGAACACTAAGGGGACTTCCTTAATTTCATAAAGCACCTATTCCTAATTATGAGAAATATTAGAAATGGTAGCAACAGCAATAAGAGAAAAGAATTAAAGGACTAAAGATATGTAAAAAGGAGATAAAACTTACCCTGTTTACTGATTTTATGATGATTTTCTGAATCAGTAAATATATAAATTAAAACAATAGCTCCATCAAAGTTGCTAATTACAAATTTTTTTTATAAAATCACTAACATTTTCATATAATAATAACAAAACTCAAGACAATAATGGAAAGAAAAGTTCCATTCCAAATTAACTATAAAGTGAATAAAACTTCTGAGGATCAACCTCCTAAAGCATACAAAAGATTTGTATAGATTTAATTACAAAAAGCTGAAGAAATTTAAAAAATTCATGGCTAGGCTTTGCCAATATAAAAATGACAATATTACCAAATTAAAACTTTAGTACTATACCAGTCAAATTACCAAAAGAATATTTTATAGAATTTAATAGTAACAAAATTCATTTGAGAAAAAAATTCATATTATTGAGGAAAATGATGAAAAGGACCAAGGAAAAAGGTAAAATAGACTTTCAGAACTCTAGTGTTGTTTAAAAAATAAAGAGAAAAATCAATGGAACAAATTAGACAAGGGAGATCCAGATACAATGGAATACGATAAACCAGAGTTTTAAAAAGTGGCAAATGTTACCTAGAAAAAAATTCTCTAGGTGATCTTAAAGAAAAAAATGCTGAAAAAAATGAAAAGCAGTGTGGAAAATTAGCCTTAAATCATTATCTTACATCACACTCCACAATATATGGAGTATGGATATGTAACCTTAATATTGTTGATAATACTATTAAAAAATTAGAAGAGAAATATATTCCTCCATAAGTAGTCAAAAGATTTGACCAAACAGTTCTCCAAAGAATTGCAAAGTATTCATACCACATGGAAAAAAATGCTTCAAATCATTAATAATAAAAGAAATATAAGTCAAAAGAACTCTGGGATTTCACCTCACACTCTACAAATTGGCAAAAATGACAAAGGCAATAGTCAATGTTGGAGACATTATGGAAAGATAGGCCCATCAGTATATTGTTGGTGTGAGATGGCACAAACACTTTGGAAAGCATTTGGAATTATCCAAATAAAATGACTAAAACTTTCATACTCTTTGAAGCAATCTCTGATTGTTTCATTTCATTAAGAATGAAAAACAAATTAGATGCCCATTGACAAGGGAATGGCTAAACAAATTGTGGTACATAAATAGAATTGAATACTTTTATGGTATAAGAAATGATGAGTGAGAGAGAATCACAGAAAGATTTATATGACCTAATACAGAGTGAAGTAAGTAGAGCCAAGAAAACAGTACATACAACAACATAAGTGGAAAGAACAATGATACACTAAGAAAACCAAAAGTAAATGTAATAAAATTATAAAAATCAAGGGGAATTTAAATGAAGAGATCTAAAAAGAACTCCTCAAACCTATCCTTTGGTGTAAGGAGGAGATCCACAGATTTTGATATTTTCTCAATATACCAATAAGTTATACAGATTTTTTTTCCTCTCTAAAAACCAAAAACCACTTTTTGTCATATGGGATGATTCTTAAAGAAGGAGATAAGGAAAGATACATAATATACTATGGTGCTAAAGGAACAGAAAACTTCAGTAAAAAGATTTTTTTTAAATAAATAGTATACAGAATAGAGGTTAAGTACAAAGCTGCTAAGGAGAATTTGCTTTGGGAAGGTTCAGGCTTGATAGAATGGGACAATCTTCTTATATGAAAGCCATAGAAGGAAAACAAGGGAGCCATGAAGAGACTGACTTAGTGAACTGAGTGGCAAAGGCTACCTATATCTGCAATACATCAGAGGACATTTAAAGACTACTAAGGAAGTTGTTGGTGAAGACAAGATGATTGCTATGGCCTGGGCATCTTAGGACCCTAAGGAAGAAGTAAATACTACATATCCATTTATTCAGAGGACCAATCTGTAATCAAGTGGAATGCCACTGAGAACTTGGGACTTCCATGCACTCCACAGCAAATTTGAACTTTGTTTCATTGAACCAATGTTCTTTTGTCTCAATGGATGAGAGACAGAATGAACAAGTGGCTAATGAAGAATTGTAAGAAGTAATTCAGGAAAGAAGTGGAAAGAAGATGCTAAAAATTAACATTCCGTTGACTTATATGCCACTTACTTTTGAGATAGTCATAGAAGTTAGAACTGCAAAAAAGTGCTGTACCCAACTATAATTGATTTCACATAAATTACTGGGAAGCATTTGGTGCTGCCCAAAAGATATTGTTCTATGGCCATGAAAACACCAAATGATGTTTTTGAACATAAGGGTCAACACAGAACCATAAAGCCAGTAAGAAACTTATTTTTCTGGCTCAAGACAGTTGCAAATGTCACTAAAGTGTGTGTGTGTGTGTGTGTGTGTGTGTGTGTGTGTAAGTAACCTGTTAAGATAATAAAAGAAAATTGCTATCAACTTGTGCTACATAACTGGAACATATATATTAAAGAAACTTTGGAGATGGTCTTCATGGAAAGAGATTATAAGAATAGTAGTCATTTCTTTGGGGTAATTAATAATTTCTTCAATAATTTACAAGCTTTACCCTACCAGGAATCAGAAAGCTTTCCCAAAATTTAAGGTATTATGGGAGAAATACTTCTCAATGTATAAACACCATACAATATTCTGACCAAGACAAAGACTTTGAGAGCAAACTACTTATAAAATGATGGAATGGTGGCACTGGCAAGTATCAAGGAGTTTAGAAATAGTTTATCAACTGTTTCTGAATATACTTGAGGGCATCAAATATGAACAAGTATACCAAAACAAAAATGTCAGTAGAATCAATATGTGGCCTTTCTGGTACACATATACAACTCCACCAGGAAAGATACTATAATAGTCTTCTAACTATATTTCTTGTTGTTTGGGCAAAAGTCACACTGTGAATTAGAAGGATAGGTTACAAATACTCATAACCAGCAGATCTGTCAGATGAAAGAAGAATACAAACTATCTGATTTCACCTCAAAAGAATGTAACAAAAAGAAATGACAGTATGCTCCCCAAATTCTTTGTTAGGATCTTTATTGAAAAGATAGGGTGTTAAAAGTTAGCAGATCAAACGAAAAGTACATCATACTAAGTTGTCAAGATACAGGACAACATGCCTGGTTAGACCAAAAGAGTGGTGAGGACCCTATAAAAAGAATTTATCATAACTACCTATTGCCCATAAGAGAAATAGACTCTCTGATGAGCAGGAGGAAAGAAGTGTTGAAAATTTAGCCCAACAGTTCCATTCTGAATGAGAGACCACCCACTATTTTTACAAAAGTTATTATAGCCAGTAATGTTTCCAGTAAGGGCAGCTCTGTGTACTATAAACCAATGACCTTGTTTAAGGTAAGGGGAAACCTAGTGGGCAGAGGACTGAGTTTAGAGCCAATATTTCTTTACCTAGTATTTCAGCCATGGATATACAGAGGTTCCAGATAAAATCCACAGAATTTGGAAGTATGGCTAACAAGCTTAAGTACTTAAACAGTTCAGTTTTAGGAATGCAAATTTTATAATTTTAATGATGCTGTTAATCAAATCAGGTATAAGTGCAGAAAGGAAAATGGGTTTGTTTCATAATTAGACTAAATTATGATATAATAAGTATAACTGAAGAAGTGGTTGTAATAGTATGTACCTCCTAGAGTTGTGAGGAACAAAAATAAAACAAACAAACAAAAACAAAAAAATCTCAAACTTAATAAAGTTCTTAGTACAGTACCTGGAATAATAGGAACTTAATAAATGCTAATTCTGGTTCCTTTCCTCTGTTGATTATTTTGGTTTGTTTGACATAGTTTTTTTCATGTTACTTTCATTAGTCCTTTAGCTCTTTGAAATGAAGTCTGTCTTTTTATCTTTTCATGCATACTCATAACTTAGGGCTGTGGAGTGAAACACTGAAAGTGTTTAAAAAATGCTTGTTGACTAAATGGTAGCTGATCAAGAATGATAGGAAAGTCAGTCCAGTCACAAAAACTCATTCCTACCTCACAGGACCTTCATTTTATTCTTATTATCCAGTTAGTAAACTTCATGGGTGACTGTTACTCAGATCTTATACTGAACAATGCTATGAATCCTTTCCCCATGCAGCTTTTCTGTGCAAAAGTTTCTTGTCCTACCATCAGAAACTGCCTCATAATACAATCCCCCTTTAAACAAAAATATCATATCCTTAAAAGAAAAATGAAAATCTGTTCTAAATCAAAGATCATTTCTTGGGCTCAGGCATCATAGGAAATAGATAGGATATTGTTATAATAAAAATGAAATCCATCAAAAAAATTATAAAAATCTATCATTTATGAACATCTATGAAAATATGTGATAGACTATAAGCCTAGTTAGCCATCTGTAAAAGACAATTCAGTAAAAATTGCAAGCAACCTAACAACCTTATTAATGTTCATTTTCACATTCCTCTTACTGTATTGCACTTATATTTAAACTCTGACAGATGTTCACACTTAATTTTGTGACTTGATAGAAAAAAAGAGAAAGGGATAATCAATGTAATGACTTGCCTAGTCAACTTGATTTGCCACATGTAAGCCTTTGTTTGGAAGCAACTAAGGGATAATTTTCTGTGCAAATAAACACATTCATTGGCACCCTCCTTACAGAACCTCTGGTTATCAAGATGACTGGCTTATTAGAACTGAGGAAACCTAATTCTATAAAAAGAAACAAGCTTATGCAGTGTTATATAAAATCAAGCCATGAGGCCAGTTCACTATCTTCTCCTTTCCTCTTCTCTTAACCATCTCTCCTGGCTCTATCCTCTGCCCTTCAGTGTAAGTAGGTCTCTTTCTCTCTCTGACTCTGCAAAGACAGACTGGAGTACAACAGAATAACATAAGTTGAAAGGTAGAGGTGGAGGTATGTGACATGCAGAAGCTGTGCCTTTTCACTGCTTATAATACCCAATAGAAGCACATAATTAGTTGCACATTATTGTCCACATGTGACCTGAATACATTTCTTAAGACTTCAAATTCCTGCCCACCTTCTCTCTTTCTGTTTCCTTTTCTGATGAGTGGAAACCTAATAGAACTTCCCCAGCTTAAGGGGAAAAAAAAAAAAAAAAGACAGCAACTGGGACAATCACGGAGTTTCTACAGAAGTACTTAAAAAGACACATATGAACATATCCACCGGGCCCCAACAGGTAGTTTTTTAATTATTTGGCTTAACTAAGTTAAGCTAACTGGTTTAATTCCTTAGGTAGCATGACCTAGGATCAAGTTTTCCAAGTAGAGAAAAGAGATTTCTTGAGCAATATGTCATAGATAACCCCAAACTTGCCAGTTCCAAAATGCAAGAATCCCAAAGTCTAAAGGTTCAGGGAATAGACTTTCTAGGCTAAAATGAATGCTAACTTTGGAGTCAGAAAGTTTCAATTTAGGGAGCAACTAGATGGCACAGTGGATAAAGCACTAACCCTGAAGTCAGGAGAATTTAAGTTAAAACAAACCCAGAGTTGTATGATCCTGGCCAAGTCATTTAACCCCAATTGCCTTACCAAAAAAACAAACAAAATCTGAGTTTGAATCTCTGCCACTTGTGTATCAGAACTTATGGTATGGGAAAGACCTTCCTCTTCCCATAGATGGTCTTCTCCACACCATCAGAAGAACAATTGACTCATGAATAGTGATCATAAATAGGAACATACTCCTCTGCTGCTACAAAACCCCTGAGATGTCCTCTGACTCTATTATAACAATGTCCCAAAAAGGCTTAGGGCTCTGAGGGGCTGCCCTATTGGGTTCACTGAACCTGCATCTCTCCCAGTCTCACCACATAGGTTTTCCTGGTGTCCTTTATGCATATGGTCTCCACTGGCTTATTCTGCTGGTTTTGACATCATTGTATTAAACTCTAGTTTTGCATTTTTCCTGCAGTTCTCATCCACTCTGCTCTGGTAACTTCAAGGTTTGTAGAGTCTAGTGAGCTTTGTACCCAATATTATCTTCTAGGTTCTTCTCTTCAGAGCCACTCAAGCCATATCAGCTTCTGTTTGCTTCTGAGAAGAGTTGCTAGAACTTCTTCCTGATAAGGACAAGTAGATAGCCATTTCTTGCTAACAGAAAACAAACTATGATCCCTAAGCTAAGATTTAGTCTTTTCTACCCCTTGTGATTGAGCAGAGATCAAAGCATTCTATGACATATAACTACTTAACTTAAAGTTAGATAATCTTAGGTACTTCTAAAGTCCTCTCTGGCTAATTTGGAAATTAATCGAAATCAGAACAAAAAGAAAGCTAACAAAATCAAATTCAGGGTTCTCCATTCACATCCACTTAAGCCTTCAAACCAGCTCTGATTATGGCTCTCTATCAACACAAAAGTATGATTTCCTACTTATATTTTGACCAGTGAGAAAAAATCTCCCTACTTGAGGATGATATTCAATACCCTATAGTACTTAAATCATAATATTCGTGTGAGAATCAAGATAAAATATACATAAAGTGCTGTGAAATCTTAAAAGTGCCTTAGAAATGTTAGCTGCCATTATTTGGTATCATACAATACAGTGGAAAAAACACTGGACAGAATATTAGAAGATTTGGACTCTAATATTGGCTAGGTCATTAATTAGGTAAGTGTGTCATTTCATCTCTCTAGGCCACAGTTTCCTCATTTATAAAGTGAGACAGTTGAAATTCTCCATCTCTAAAGGTTCCAAATCTAATTTCAGTTAATCTAAGTTTCTCCAGAATGGCAAACTCCATCCAAACATATTCTTCAACTCAAAATTTGTATATCTTATCTTTGTAGTAGATATCCCACATTTACTAAGAAACATGGAGGATTTAACCATAAATATACATGTATATTTGTATATATTTTTAATATTTTTATTTAATTTAATTAACATTTTGATGTTATTATTCATCAGAAAGTGCCTTCTAAGATATCTGAAAAAGAATTGCACAAAGTAAAAGGAACAAAAGAAAACCACAGTCACAAAAAAAGAAGATAAGGAGGAAGGAAAGAAGGAAAGAAGGAAGGAAGAAAAGAAGGAAGGAAGAAAGAAAAGGAGGAAAGTCAAAGTAGTATGTAACAAGATCCCTAATAGAGAACCAGTAGGAAATTTAATTTTTTTCTTAAAATGTCAAAGAAGCTTTTTTAGACCTGACAGGCCCAGGACAAAAGAGTCTCATGAGGATCTAGAAATCAAAGATTTATTCTCTGTTTCCAATGAAATCTATGGATTAATGAAGAAAGGTCAGATCCTTAACACTGCTGTAAGAATAGTAAAGGAACATCACAGAATAAAAAAGGAATCAAGAAACAAATGGAGAAGCAATCATTTGTCCCTATGGCTTCTTTATATATATATATATAAAATATATATATATAATAATATATAAAATATATATATATTTTAACTGTGTTTATCATAGCAAAGCTTGCTTTGGAATATTATTGCTTTCTTCTTATTAAAGCAGGACACATTGAATAGCAGTGCCCTGGGAACTGTATTTTAAAGGCCTTTGGTGTTTCCATATGCATAACAGGCACGTCATACTTTCCAAAAAGGTTAATAATATATTATAAGAATGAAGGCATAATTACTGGCTGTTTTTCATTTTAGAATTTGAAGGCCACTTCTTAAAAATCCAAAGGTTCATCTTTTCCATTTCTAATTAACAAAGCAGTTGATTAAGAACTGTGCACTTCATTTACTAAACAAGGCATCTATGTGAGGAATTCCTGTACTGCAATGGTTTCTGGGTGAAATAAAACAGATTTTTTTTTCAGGAAAGAAATCTTACACAGCTACAATATTTAAAACATTTTTATCAAGACATTAAAACAGAAGCAGATGCCATTCTGTAATTTTAAAATATTAGTTACACATGGAAAAAATGTATCACAGAAATCATAGTAATAGATGATAGTAGTAAGGACAGAATATTTTTCTCTAGAAGTTGGACATAGAACAGATCCCAAGCATGTTCAAAGTTAAACTTTTTACAGATGGGCTAACTCAATATATGTTATATATATAGCACCTAAGGGAACTGCCCCTTTCATTTTTTAAAAGTCTTAAGTTTTTGGAATGTTGGAAGTAAGTCATAAGCTATCTAGATTCAAGACTGATGTCAGTACACAATTATATGTCACTTTATGATTTTAAAGTACTTTGCTCTAACAATCCAACAACAGATGATTAAAGGTGCTACATTTGGTTTATGAAATGTAAAATCTACATAAGGAATTTAAACAATCATTTTCAGATAAAATGAAACAAATTACTTTTTAAAAAGGCATCTTAGCAGCTACAAGTATTATTATACCAATTTTAGAAGTGACAATAAAATGTGTTTTAACAAAAACACTTATTCCAAATGTAGTATTCTTTCCCCTATATCATGTTGCTTCCCAAGTAACACTTGTATGATATGTCTATGGTCACTAGTACACTTGAACTTTTCTTTATCTTAAATTCAGGGCCCATGTAATAGGACCACCTTTTATTTAGATCTTATATTTTTCCCTTCCACTCCCTCCCCCATCCCATACACACCATGGAATGTAGGAAGTGAGAGACAGAGACACAAAGACAGACACAGAGAAGGAAAGAGAGAGAGGAAGGAGAGAGAAAGTAAAAATTGTGGGATCCTAGAATAGGGCAAGAATGACATTAGAGATTATTTATTGCTCCATTTTGGTATAGAAAAGGTGAGTTACTTGCCCAAGATCACACAAATAACAAGGCATGATACAATGGAAAGGACATTTACTTTGGAATTAGAAGAGCTGGGTTCAAATTGTAACCACTGAAATTTACTATCTATGTGACATTTAACTTCCTTAGACCTCATTTTTTGCATATGTAAAATTGAGTTTGTAGACTAGAGGACTTTTGAGATATGTTCCAGCTCTAGATCTATGATTCTATAATCCATTCAAGCTAGGATTTGTTTTTGAGTCTTCTGAACCTAATTTTACTCTTTCTATTTCACCCCCATTGACCTGAAGAGTAAACTGAGGTAGAAGCCTTATAGTATAGTCAGGAAAGACTAAGAAAAAGTGAAGCAATACATCATTTGGTGCAGGCTGGACACCTCCACATTTCTTACCATCTTTATTCTTCTGTCCTTCCTCCCTTTTCTTCAATCTCTTGGCCTTGCTAAAGCTAACCCTTCTATTTGTGCCAGTAACCCCTTTCTTCCTCTCTCCTCTGGTAACTTTCCTAACTAATCATTTCCTGCTCCCCTTTAATCACTCCCATTTATTCATTCTTTTCTAACTACCTAGAAACATGATCTTTCCCATCCATAAAGCTTCCTTTATCCAGGCATTCCTTCAAGCTATGATCACTCCTCCTTCACTTCTTCAGAGTTCAAGAAATAATTTTTGCCCTCATCTTCTTGCCACCCATTCATTTTTCAATCCTTTGTAATCTAGCCTTTAATCCCACAATTGTGAAAACAGATCTATTTCTCCTGGGTTACCAGGGATCTTTAAACTGCCAAATCCAATAAACCTTTTCCACTTCAACAATGCATGACCACTTTAATTTCTCTTCAATTTTTGACATTATTGACTATCTCTTCTCCCAAATAAACTTTATCATTCTTCTATGGGAAATGTTGAGCAGGATGCTCTCAGAAAAACCTGGAAAGGCCTCCATAAACTCAAGCAAAGTGAAATGCAATGTGAATAAAATAATAAGAAAGTTGTGGAATAATCAGCTATGAATGACTTTGCTGTTCTCAGCAATACAATGATCCAAGGCTACTCTGAAAGACTTATGATGAAAAACATTATCCATACCCAGAGAATGAACTAATTGTTTCTGAATACAGATTGCAACATACTCTTATTTTTAATTTTTACTTTATTTTTCTTGAGGGAAGGAGATATGTTTTCTTTCACAATATGACTTTTATGGAAATGTTTTGCATCACTTCATATGTGCCTTCTTAATGGGGGTTGGGAGTGGGGAGAAAAGGAGAAAATCTGGAACTCAAAGTTTTAAAAAAACAAGTGTAAAAAATTGTTTTACATGTAATTAGATAAAATATAAATATTAAATATTAAAAAACAAAAACAAAAAACAAAAAGCTAAGGGAAACAGAGGTAAAGAAGCTAGGATCACACAGCTAGCAAGTATCTGAAGCTGGATTTGAACTCAGAACTTCCTGACTCTAGGTCTGGTTCTCTATCCACTGCCTAACCTAGTTGTCTGATATCTAGTACTCAATAAATGTTTGTTGACTGACCAAAAAAATAAAATAAAAACTTTTTTTTTCTTGCCTTCTGTGATAGTTCAATAGTAGATGATTCTCTATCTACATGTTTAATCACTTCTAATGATGAGATCCTGAATTGTGGGTGAGATTGATAGAGAGAAATTGAAACACTGATGGAATTGTTCTCTGGATCAGACAGGAAGAAGGCTCGGATAAAGAGCAGTTTAACTCCATGGTCCCACCTTCTAGGGAAGTCTTCTAGTAAGAAATCCAAGTTATGTCACAACCCTAAGGCCCACCCTTTGTAGAAATCATGGGCAGCCTCACCTTGTTATGTCCTGTCGGAAATCCCAGTCATATACCTGAAGCTAAATTTTCTCTATAAACCTTAAAGTCCATGCCACCTTTACTGTTCTCCCTTAGGGTAGTCCCCCACAACACTGTCTCACGGTGTTTTTCCCCTTACTCATCCCCCATGCTATGTAGTCCCTCCTAACCCCACAATGTTTCTCAACCCCATTTCTCCTCCTATTAGCTAATTAACAAAAAGTTAGTTAGTTTTAGGGTATTAAGTTCCTTTCAAGATTTAGTCTGCCAGCTAAGGACATGACCAACCTCATGGTGTATTCCCTTTTTCTGGATATTTGGGAGTTTCTACTAAGGAACTTGTCTTTTATATGCTCTCCTACTCTATTTCATATTTATCATTCCTGATGACTAAGTACATCTCATTTTGTCTGCAATCTCTTCCCCTAAATAAATCTACCTTTTGCCAAAGAGAATAGCCATTGTTAATTCTTGACATGTCCAGACCCAAACATTTGATGCTCTCCTAAAGCATATCATCTGGTGCCACATCATTTGCTACTCAATCTGATTTACTATCATGTATTGTGCATGGTAGAAACTTAATGTTTGTGGATTGATTGATCATCACCTATCTCCTATTAACTTAGCATAGGTTTCTTCTAGAATTCTTTTCTATGCTCTCCTGTATTTTTCTTTGAACTTTCTTTGGATAAGATCATTTAAACCAATAGTAATAATAACAAATATATATATGGTACCTTAAATTTGCTAAAAGCTTTACACATCCTCTCAGCAACTCAGTAAGATGACTATTATTTGCATTTTATAGATAAATCTGAAATTTCAAATATCTAAATATACATCTAGCAACAAGTAGTCTCCTAAACTTCAATCCCCATTAGCAATTACCTGATGGAACTCTCTTTTTGGATATCCCATAGGCATCTCAAACTCAAGATAATTAAAAAAAAATTAGGATTCAAATTATTTTCTACCTCCCCAACCAATTTATCTCAACTTCTCTGTTTCTTTTGTAACTACGAGCATCCTTCCAGACACCCAAATTTGCAATACACACACACACACACACACACATATATTTATATATATTTATATATTCATATACATATATATTTAAAATTCTTCCTTCTCTTTTACTACCCTCATTCTCAATATCTAAGCTGTCATTAAATCTTTTTGATCATACCTTCACATTATTTCTCTAATTCTATCCTTTTCTCTCCACTCAAATTATCAGAAAATTTAGGCCCCTTTCACTTTTCATTTATATTATTATTAAACCTTTCAAATTGTTCTTCCTATTTTTAGTTTCTTGTTTTTCTGAGTCATCCACAACATAGTTGCCAAAATAATCATGCTAAAACATAGCTAACTTATATGAGCTTGCTTTAAATCTTTCAATGGCTCCCCATTGTCTCTAAGATAAAATATAAACCTTTTAACTTAGCTTTTAAGATTCACAATTTGACTCCTTTTCCTTCTTACTTCTTACTACTCCCTTTCATACAAATTCAAAGTACATTTCAATCATTATTAACTACAATGTGCTTCTTGAATTTGAAATTTATTCCCCTACCTCCAGCCTTTCATGGTTCATGCCTATCATATACTTACTCTTCAATTCAACCTCTTAGAATTCTTGCCTTCTTTGAAGACTCAATTGAGGTGCCTTTTCCTCTATGAAGTATTTTTTTATTTACCAAATTCTTAAGTACTCTCTTCCTCACCATGTTCAAATTACTTTGTATATACTTATTCATGTTTTGTGATTTTTCTTTCTAGAATAATTTAAACTCCTTGAGGGCAAAGAAAAAAAATGTTTTGGTCTTTGTATCTCCAGCACAAAGCACTATGTTTGACCATAATAGGTACTTGATAAATGTCTGTCAGTTGAACTCAGCTTTCCAAGGACACATAGTTTATAGATAATAAAACAGGAATTCAAACATCACTCTGACTCCAAATCTAGTTCTCTTTTCACTATTTAAAAAATGTACAAAGAAAGAAAAATGCAAAGAAAATCCCATTTTTCTAGGGATCTGTGTGACTTATATTTAATAAGTTTGAGTTTACCAAATATTCTCCATAAAAGAAGGGCTTTTAACTTAAGATCTGTGAACTTTTAAAAATATGTCATTATGCTTCAATAAAATTGATTTCCTTTATTTTATATGTTTCATTCTATACACTCAAACACATTGGCTTCACCAGATTGCAGGAGTAAATCTTTGACAAACAAAAAACAAAAAACAGTTAAGAACCCGTGGAAAAAAAGAGGTTAGTTGTTTCCCCTTTCCAAACAGTAAGCACACAATTGCTGGAGTAAGCATGTTCATTTTAGTACTTTTCCTTTTAAATACTAGTCCACAAATTCCTCAGACGTGAGTAACTAAAAGAAAACTAAATTCATAATATATGAATTAGCAAATATTACTTTTTCTAAAGAGATGGTTCTTCATTACAATATGATAAATTAGGTAAAGACTAAATGATTACCTTTGTTAAATAGTTTTTAAGAAAAAGTAATTCAAAGAAATTCAAATAGTTTAGTACTTTGCTTATCTTAAGCCATTTTAATTATGAAACATTGCTTAAATTAACCCCCAAATCTGTCAGGTCTATACTGAAAATTCATTTGTAATCTTTTTTGTTTTTGTCTTTTTTAAGAATGAGAAGCTTTCTGGACTTTGATCATTTAGCCTTGATTCTAAAGAGAGCTAAAGGTCCCTTTATACAGTGGATATAGTGCCAGGCCTTTAATAAGAAAGACATATCTTTCTGAATTAAAATCTTGTCTAGACACTTACTAGCTGTGTGACCCTGGACAAATCATTTAATCTGTTTGCCTCAATTCTTTATCTGTAAAATGGACTAGAGAGGGAAATGACAAACCACTCCAGTATCTCTGCCAAGGAAATCCCAACTGGAGTTGTAGAGTCAGGCGTAACTGAAAATGACTGAATAACTATTTCTTTGCCAAGAAAACTCCAAATGGGGTCACAAAGAACTGGGCATGATTGAAACTACTAAATAACAACTTCTTTAAAGGGCTGGTAAAGCTGAGCTTCTAAATGATTTCTTTTATCAAATCAAAGGCATAAAACTTCCTTTATTTTTTGGATCAAACTGTTGTTTGTCTTCCCAAAAGAAAAAATTTCTCCATGTTCATTTTTTCTACTAATAAAGAGGAAAGGGGAATAAAGCAAAGAGAGAGAGAGAGGGTTGAAGCCCTGTATTCTCATGTCTTTACCTGTCTTTATACTTATATTCTTTCATCTATAATAATTTTGTAATCTTTTTTCTGAATTTTTTTCATCCACTTTAAAATACAAAACTTTGAAATTTTGTCATAATAGAGAGAAAATGGATTTAGAGTTAAAGATATGTGGTTTCATATTCTTCTAGATCTGCTTTCTTAATTTCTGTATAAATTCAGGGAAATCATTTCATCTCTAGGTCCCATTTCCTAATCTGTCTTTTTTTTTTTTTTAAGAGTTGAACTATATTCTCTCTAAAGTCCCTTACAACTCTAAGCCCTATGATTCCTATTCTAATACCCCCTCGGGTAAATAAGCAAAAATTTACTCTGTACATCTCCATCTTTGAAACAGTTGGCAAAGTAGTTTGATTTAATGGGCTTAAAACTTTTTTTTATCTACCTTTTTTCAGATAAAGTAGTATACCAGTCAATCTTTCTGTCCCTATGAAATAATTTATAAGGTTAAACAAGACTTATAGGGGGAAAGATCTTCAAATATGTTTCCCAAGAACTTTATTCTCAACTGAGAAATTAGATCTTAAATGTGTTTACTTAAAAAAAAAAAAAAAAAAAAAACTAGCCTTCTTACACCTTCAAACAAGACATAAAACTTTATATTTTCTCAATTATTCAAAAAATTGCTAGTGATTTTTCTTTACTTCCACAAATCATATATCCTTCAAACTTTAGTTATGTCTATTCTTAATGAAATAATTTTCATAGGTTCATAGGAACATTTGCTCACTGTATTTAGAGAAAGAAGGGACCTTAATGAACATATATTCAAAATTTCTCATTTTCTACATAAGAGAATTAAATATTTAAAGCTAGAAGAGACCTTAGAGTTTTCTAATTTAATCTATTCACATTTTTCAGATGAGGAAATGCAGACCACAAAGAGATCACAAAGGAATCAAGTGACAAAATCAGAATTTGAATCCAAGACCTTAGGCTTCAAATATAGTTCCTTTTTCATGAGAGAAAGGGAAAAAAAATGGAACCAAGAGAAGTTTAATGACCCATCTAATATCAAAGAAATAATAAATAAAAGAGATCTTATTCAAGCCTACCTTTTCTGACTCAAAATCCAATGCTTTTGCCATTTTATAACTATGTATGTATATATGTATATATATGTGTATTCAGAAAATGGGAATTTTTTTTAAATCTAAGAAGTTATCCTGTTTCCTTAAATTTAATTAACCTTTCCAAACACTAAAGAGAAAAATAATTATGATATGTTTTTCATAAATAACACAATTTTTTTCACCTCCTTTAGTGATCATATAGTTCAATACTCTCTGAAATCATGATCAATGAACCTATTTACATTTTTCTTCAAATCTTACCTAGTTGGCAGGAAAATATCTGACTAAATAAGATACATAAACCATACCACAGAAAGTCCTGCAGAGTTAAGCAATTTCTTCAATAAGGATTATTAATAGAAAATTCCTTGCCTCCACAATAGCTATCTGTAAAAAGGAAAAGAACCCTATCTGAGGAAGATAAGGAAAATATTTAGTAGTGATTCTTAATTACCATGAGTAAGACTGATAAGGGAAACTCATCACTTTGTTCACTATGGACCCGGTTTCACATTATTTAAAACCTTTTACCTTGATTCCGTATACTGTTTTCAGAAATGCCAGTTATATTTTTTCCATTCATTTTCAACAAAGAAGACTGGAATGCAATAGAAAGGAAAAGAATCAGCATTTATATAGCACCTATTATTTGTCAGGCTCTAATTGCTTTATAAATATTTAATCCTAAGAACTCTGTAATCTGCTTCACAGTTGAGATAGTTGAGGAAACAGAGCTTTCCCAAGTTCACATAGCTAATAAATGATTGAGGCTGAGTTTGAACTAGGAATAGGATTCCTGACTCCAGACCACATTGTACCAGTTAACTACCCCCAGATAAAGGTAAGAAGGGATTAGATTTTTAATTTTTACAATAAATAATAATAATTCCATTATTTATTTAGAAATAAATAATGGAATAAATTAATAAATTATTATGTCCAAGGCATAATTCTGGTTAAAGGATTAATATTTAGAATATGGATTCCTCTAGGCAAAGGGAAATATGTGTAACATGACCGTAGAGTTTGCATAGTAATCTCAATATGTTTGTATAGGTTGCAATTTTAAAAGAGAAGTGGTTGTTATATGTATTATTACTGTCCCTGTGAGATAAAAAAATGCTAAGTGAAAATAATAGAAGCTAAGATAACAGCCAAAAGGGCCCAAAAGATTTTTGCCAGTTTCATTACCTATTCTTGCTTGACCAATCAATTCTTATGATTACTGAGCTTTTGAATTAGCATAGTAATATTTGTGTAGTATAACTTAAGGGCCACTAGGAAGGGTGCCATGCCTGGCCTGAAATTCCATCTTTAATAATTAAATCTTAGAGGGACTTTTTATTGTTTGGAGTTACTAAACATCATCTAATAAAGAGCAGTCACTCTCTAGGAGAGAGAACACTAATTTTTAGTCAAATCTTTTCAATAGGATCAAAGTCTTGTGAAGAATGAAAGAGAAGATAGATAGGATAGCGAGAGAGGGGAAGAAAAGAGTAATGGCCTAAGTCATTAGAGATAAATTTTACCAATTTCACAATTTTGTCTAGAGCAATCCCTACTCATCCATTTCCTGTTCCTCACATTCTAGCCATGTCACCTGCAAAGTGGCAAAACAGTTGTATACCCTAACAAGATTTGAAACTTGTAGCCTTTATTTGTCTTAATAGAAGTCTTCAAGCCTTCATTGTAATCTATGAGACTAATCACAAAATAAACATTTATATGGCATGGCCATGAGATTTGTTAGACATTCAAAATATGTGCATTTTTTAAAAGCAATCTTAAAATGTAATTCATTGCCCCTCTCTTCATGCTGTACCTTTGGGCAGCTGCTAGTGTAGCTCCTGCTTAACCCTAGTTCTTCCTCTAACTTCTGCTTTGTCCGTCCTTCCTTCCTTCCCTTCAACAATTCAGAAGTTAGTAGGAAAGCAAGGTCTTGCTTTGTGTTCTGATTGTGGCTCAAAGAACAAATCTGCATAATTATCAATTATTTGGAATCACTTATATACTGTATAATTCAAAAATCCTGTGTCTTTGCATGAAATTCTTATTTTCAAGGACTTTTATTCTTTCTCAATTATTTTATTCCTTTTTTGCATGACAGTATAAAAACCCACATTAGTCCCTCGATTCTTTATTTTAAAAGGTGCCTAAAACATTGAAATCTCCAATATTCATATTCAATATTTTTTACAAATATAGTAAAAAAAAAAAAGGGGGTACATTAGAAAACATTTTTTCTCATTCTCAATCATGATAACAAATTCCAAAGATAAAATAGATCGAGAGTCAAAATGCAGGGAAATTCCTGAGAACATTAATTACAGTTTTGTAGGAACAGAAGGTGTAAACAAAAGGTGCAATTTAATCTGAACTCATAAACTATTCTAAGCACAAGGAATAATACAATTAACTACCTTGTTAAAGACTCAGATTCTGTGTGCATACATAAAAGAAACAGACAAAGAGGTAAGGAGGAGAAATAGAAGGACAGGGAGAAAGAGAGAGAGAGAGACAGAAACAGAGACAGAAACAGAGACAGAGAAGTAGAGTCAATCAGAGGAAAAAGGACCAGAAGTAGAGAGATAGAGACAGAGATAGACAGACAGATGGAAAAACACAAAAGAAGAATGGTGAGAAAGGGAAAATCTGGAAAAATCATGGTTATTTTTAAAAGCTAAAAAACATAGGGCTAACATTTATCAATGATAAGAAATGTGAGGGATTAATCAGTTAACCCGACTCTAAGAATTTTTTATGCATTTTTGCTACCTAATATGCCAAAATTTATATAATGTTACCAGTCTTCTTAGTTAGAATCCAGGAAAGGAAAGAAAAGAATCTTATTTAACTAAATAGACATCACTATCTTGAAGAAGTTTTCCAGTGATCTATCTTCCAAGTTAATTTTAATTAAACAAATGAATGGTAAATGCATGCAAAGAACTAACATTAATCTTTAAATCAAAAAGATTTACTTTGAAATTATAATTAATTACAAGCAAAAATATCTTATTTAATAGGGTGGTGACCTTAGTTACTTTATTTAATCACTAAAACAATTCAATTCCCAAAATTAAGATTTGGATCACTTCCAAATACATCCCATTAAGATGATCAATTCTGTAAGAACATAGACACTAAGCCTCTGAAAAGAAACTCTTTGGAAAGTTTTCCTTCTTATTAATGTGCTTAGATGATACTGGTTCTTGAAAAAAATAAACAAGGAAGAATCTCATTTTTCTCTTTCCCCTAGTGATTGAAGATGAGATGTCCCATTACTAGTCATGGTTGAATTATCTACTATGTTGTTGAACATGCCAATTGTCATCTGTTTGATCCCATGCAGGGACCCACAGTTAAAGAAAGTAATTCTTATTCCCAGGAAGATGTTCTAGCAAAATGCATGTTAACGCATTATCTTCCAAAATCTGGATGAATGACTAGTAAGTTTTATAAACTCATGTCCTGCAATAGTGTCAAAAAGGTCAGAGAAAAATTTAAAATATAACCCTAAATAGCTCTTTGGTGCTCTAACAGTTATTATTTAGTTCATTACATTTTAAAAGAATAACCACAAAGAAATGTCAGACTCAAAGATAATATGAAGAAATCTATTTCCACAGCAACTACTAAGGTTTTATAAGGATGAATTCGTATTAACTAAATTCCTGATCAACTTTATAATTCAATGAAACTGTTAAAAAACAGTAATTTTTTTATATAAATCCTTTTTCATTTTTTTCAAGCAAAATGATCAATAAATATGCTAGAAAGGACAAGTGGCTTTACCACTAATCTATCCCTTACACTTATTTAATAATCCTTTTTCTTTGCATAACATATTCTTAGAAGTTGTTTATGGTCACTTTTCCTTTTTGTTCTGTTACTGACAAGAACTTAACTCAAGGCCTAGATTTGTATAATTGTCATTGGCTCGTTTTTTGTCCCAACTGACTTTTTTAGTTCCAACTATTGTTAACAGAACACTTAAACTATATCAAAGAACCAGCCCAATTTACTTAGCAAAGCAAATACTGAGATTTCAAGGAAATACCCCTTCTACTAGAACTCCCAGTATCTGTGACCTGAGTAAACATTTTTTAGAACTTGTGGGATTCTTTAAAGCCAATTGCATTATATTGTACATAAGGAATGTTTCTTCAGGAATGGAATAGTACCCATAGCTTTGTAATATTCATTTAGTTGCTCTCCCACTATTTCCCACATATCTGGCTCTAATTTTTCTTCCTTGGATAACCAATGAGATGTGTACTTTAATATATTTATGCGCCCAATTATTTGCCTCTGAGTTACTAACAAACCTTGCTTTTTATTAACCTAACTATGCATTCTACATATTTCCCTTGAGTTTCCCTTGAGGTGGGAGAGGCTCGTTTCTTATTATTTATCTCATTTCAGCTGAAAAACGAAAGTGACTAGTTTAGCCCTTACCAAAGCTTCCTGCTTGTCTATTTTTATATTCACCCTATTTCCAGGTCACAGGGACTTCTCCCCTGAGCTTACAATCATATCAGTGGAACTGCCCCACATTTGGCCTCCAGAATGTAATGTCCAGGCTAGCTCTCTGGAGGGTCCAGGCCTTGATCTTTAGGTGAAGAAGTGAAGGCGGTAGGAGAGCTATCACACGGCTGGTCAAAAATGGAATCTGGAGCCTGAAATCGTCTCTGTGTCTGTGGCTGAGAGAGCCTTTTGTGTCTGAGACTCCCTTAAATACCTCAGTATAATTACAACACTACAACACAATGAGCTTGTGCAACCTTTACATCACCATCACATTAAGTAGGGAACCATTATCTCACACTGAGTAGGTGCTTAACTATAAGTACTATGCTGTCCTTGATTCAAGTATACCTTCTCAGAGTGCCAGCCCTCTACAGGCAAATCCTATAAAACCCCTTCTCAGAAAGCTGAATAAAATTCCAAATGTATAAATAATTTTTTAAAAGATAGGTTTGATAAAATGGAAAAAAAAATAACTCCTTAAAAATAGAATTTGTGAAACAGAAAAAGAAAATAACTGCTTAAAAAACAAAATTTGTGAAATGGCAAAAAATTCCATAGAACAAAACAACTCATTTAAAAATTCAATTAGACAAATACAAAAAGAAGTAAAAAAAGTAAATGAAGAAAATAATTCACTAAAATTCAGAACTGAACAAATGGAAATGAATGATTCAAGGAGAAAACAAGAATCAATCAAACAAAACCAAAAAAATGAAAAAATAGAAAAAAAGTAAAATTCCTAATAGGGAAAACTACTAACCTGGAAAATAGATCTAGGAGAGACAACATAAGGATTATTGGACTCTCTGAAATACATGATGAAAAAAAGCCTAGCCACTATTTTTTAGGAAATCATTAAAGAGAACTGCCTAGCTATCATAGAATCCAAAGGTAAAATAACTATTGAAAGAATTCACTGAACATCTCCTGAAAGAAATCTCAAAAGTAAAACTCTAAAGAATATTGTGGCTAAATTTCAGTACTATTGGATCAAAGAAAAAATATTACAAGCAACCAGAAAGAAACTGTTCAAATACTGAAGAGCCACAATAAGGATTACCCAGAACCTAACAGCTTCCACTTTAAAGGACTGAAGGGCCTGGAATCTGATATTCTGAAAGGGAAAGGAACTTGGAATGCAGCCAAGAATAAACTACCCTGGTAAAATGAGCATTTTCTTTCAGGAAAGAAGATGGACATTCAATGAAACTTGTGAATTCCATTTATTTTTGATGAAAAGACCAGAGCTAACAAAAAATTTTGACCTTCAAATATAGAACTCAAGAGAAGCATAAAAAGATACAAAGAAAAGAACTCTTGAGAACAATATTTCTGTTATGGGTATGCATAGAGAGTGCATGCATAATCTGATTTTATTATTATAATATAAAAAAGAAACTAGAGGTGGAAAGAGGAATGTACTGGGAAAAAGGGGAAAGTGGAGGTAAAATGAGGGAAATTACATCTCAGGAAGAGGCAAAAAAAAAAAACCCTATTATAATTGAGGGAAAGAAAGGAGGGTGGTGAACATCTTTCAGATGTTGGTTCAAAGAAAAACTATTATACATATTTGATTTCACCAAGAAACTTCTTTCACATTATAAAAAAGTGGGAGGGGAAAGGGGAAAGGGAAGGAGTAGGCTAAATAAAAGAGAAAACAGAAATAGTAGGGGAGAGGTATAAGAAAGGAAGAGGGTCTCTACAGGGGAGGACTGCTTGAGGCAAGTAGTACTCATAAGTAAATTACTGAGGAGGGAAAGGGGAAAAGGAAAAAGAAAAGTATAATTTGGAGTTAATAAGATGGCAGGAAATGCAGAATTAGTAGTTTTAATTGTAAATGTGAATGGGGTAAACTCTCCCATAAAATGTAAGCAGATAGCAGACTGTATTAAAAGCCAGAATCCTACAATATGTTGTTTACAAGAAACACATTTAAAGCACAGGTGATACATATGGAGTAAAGGTAAAAAGCTGGAGCATGCTTCAGGTGAAGTTAAAAAAAAAAAAAAAAAAGCAGGGGTAGCCAGCCTGATCTCAAATCAAGCAAAAGCAAAAATTGATCTAATAAAAAGAAATAAGGAAGGAAACTATATCTTGCTAAAGGGTACCATAAATAATGAAGCAATGTCAATATTAAACATATATGTACCAAGTGGTGTAGCATCTAAATTCCTCAAAGAGAACTTAAGAGACTTGCAAGAAGAAATAGACAGCAAAAATATGATAGTTGGAGATCTCAACCTTACACTCTCAGACCTAGATAAATCAAACCACAAAAGAAATAAAAAAGAAGTAAATAGAATACTAGAAAAGTTAGGTGTGATAGAATTTTGGAGAAAATTGAATGGAGACAGAAAGGAGTACACTGTTTTCTCGGTAGTTCATGGAACCTATATAAAAATTGACCATATAGTAGGACATAAAAACATCAAAAATAAATGCAGAAAGGCAGAAATACTAAATGCATTTTTTTCAGGTCAAAATGCAATAAAAAATACATTCAATAGACAGCCAGGGGGAATAGACAAAAAAGTAATTGGAAACTAAATAATCTCATTCTAAAGAATGAATGGGTTAAACAGCAAATCATAGACACAATAATTTCATCCAAGAGAATGAGAATAATGAAACAACATAGCAAAATTTGTAGGATGTTAAGAGACTTTCCTTCTGAGAATTGCAATGTATGTCCTGTCAGCTGGTAGGATGGACGCAAGAGGTAAAAAGGGGCTTGGCCTCTGAAGTAGGAGGTTGTGTCTTATAGGTGTTAGATCTTTTCTTAGGATGCAGCACTAACTCCAGGTGTCTCCCTTCTGCAGATCCACCTATGCAGTGCTGAGAGGGCTAGGCACAAGGTAATGCCAGAGGAGAGTAAATATAAATGGCCAGCTTTGCCATAGGCAGAGAAGGATGCAGAGAGAAGTAGAGAGAGGCTGAGATGTAGAGAGATTCAGGGATGCAGAGAGAGAGATGCACAGACATACATACACTTGCTCTTGCTTCCTGCTAACCCCTGCTGAGATAACCAATAAAGAATGGCTGTTTGACATTTTAACATTGGTCTCATCTCCATGTCTATCAGGGAAGACTGGTATGCATAGCCCTGACAATCAGTAGCCTCAGGATAGGAGGTTACAGTGGGGTGCAGCCAAAGTGGTAAGGGGGGAAATTTTATAACTCTAGATGCTTGCTTGCATAAAATAGAGAAAGAGAAGATCAATGAATTGAGCTTGCAACTAAAAAAGATAGAAAAAGAACAAATTAAAAACCCCCAATAAAATACCAAACATGAAATTCTAAAAAATAAAAGGAGAGATCAATAAAATTGAAACTAAAAAAAACTATTCAATTAATAAATAAAACTAAAAGTTAGTTTTATGAAAAAACCAACAAAATAGGTAAACCTTTAGGTATTTTGATTAGAAAAAGGAAAAAGGAAAAGCAAATTGTTAGTCTCAAAATGAAAAGGGAGAACTTTCCACTTATGAAGAGGAAATTAGAGCAATAATTAGGAGTTGTTTTGCCCAATTTTATGCCAATAAATTTGGCAACCTAAGTGAAGTGGAGGAATACCTACAAAAGTATAGATTGCCTAGATTAACAGAAGAGGAAATAAATTACTTAAATAGTCCCATTTTACAAAAAGAAATAGAACAATCTATTAGTCAACTCCCCAAGAAAAAAATCCCCAGGACCAGATGTATTTACAATTCTACCAAACATTTCTCCAATACTATATAAACTATTTGAAAAAATAGGGAACGAAGGACTAATTTCTTTTATGACATAGACATGGTACTGATACCTAAATCAGGTAGGACAAAAACAGAGGAAAAAAAATTATAGACCAGTCTCCCTAATGAATATTGATGCAAAAATTTTAAATAAAATATTAGCAAACAGAGTACCAAAAAACATCTCCAGGATAATACACCATGACCAAGTAGGATTTATACCAGGAATGCAAGGGCTAGTTCAATATTAGGAAAAATATTAGCATAATTGACTAAATCAATAACCAAATTAACAAAAATCATAACAAAAATCTCAATAGATGCAGAAAAAGCATTTGATAAAATCCAACACCATTCCTATTAAAAACACTTGAGAGTATAGGAATAAATGGACTTTTTCTTAAACAATCAGTAGCATCCATTTACAACAATCAGCAAGCTTCATATGTAATGGGAATATACTGGAAGCATTTCCAATAAGATCAGGGGTAAAACAAGGTGGCCCACTATTATCATTATCATTCAATATTGTATTAGAAATGCTAGCTTTGGCAATAAAAGAAGAAAAAGAGATTAAAGGAATCAGAGTAGGTAATGAAGAAACCAAAACATCATTCTTTGCAGATGATATGGTGATATACTTAGAGAACGCTAGAGAATCAACTAAAAAAATTAGAAGTAATCCATAACTTTGGCAAAGTTGCAGGATACAAAATAAATGCACATTAATCATCAGCATTTTTATACATGACTAAAAAAAATACAACAGCAAGAGATACAAAGAGAAATTCCATTTAAAATAAATGTCAATAGTATAAAATATTTGGGAATCTATCTGCCAAGGGAGGGTCAGGAATTATATGAGCAAAACTACAAAACACTTTCCACACAAAGTCAGATCTAAGCAGTTGGAAAAATATCAAGGGCTCTTGGATAGGTCAAGCAAATATAATAAAGAAGACAATACTACCTAAACTAATCTATTTATTTAGTGCTATACCAATCAAACTCCCAAGAAACTATTTTACTGACCTAGAAAAAAATAACAACAAAATTAATCTGGAAGAACAAAAGGTCAAGAATTTCAAAGGAATTAATGAAAAGCAAAGCAAGGTAGCCTAGCTGTACCAGATCTAAAACTGTATTATAAAGTAGTGGTCATCAAAACCATTTGGTACTGGCTAAAAAATAGAGCAGTTGATCAGTGGAATAGATTAGGTTCACAGAACAAAATAGTCAATGACTATAGTAGTGCAGTATTTTATAAAGCCAAAGACCCCAGCTTTTGGGATAAGAATTAACTATTTGACAAAAACTGCTAGAAAAATTGGAAACTAGTATGGCAGAAACTAGGCACTGACCTACACCTAATACCATATACCAAGATAAGGTCGATTATTATTATTATTATTATTTTATGATCTAAACATAAAGAATGATATTATAAACAAATTAGAAGAACATAGGATACTTTACCTCTCAGATCTTTGGAAGAAGAAGGAATTTGTGACCAAAGAAGAACTAGAGATTTTGGAAGGCTGAAACTCCAAAAAGGTAAGCTTGAATCAGACAACCAAGCATTTAAGGCTAATTACTTATTGGTGTGAGACAATGATTCTGCTAGCATATATTTGGATAAATGGCTCTTCTTACCTCTGGTGCTTGCTGAATGTTTGATGTTAAGATAATTGTAAGCAAGGATTAGAGGGTGGAGGGAGAGAAGCAGAGGCATTTGACTGCAGGACAATGAAAAGAGAGACTGGTGACTTAGGACTCCAGAATCCAGGATTTTGCTTGTCTGCCTCCTTCACTTCTCCCCTTAAAAACCAAGGACTTTAATTTATCCTGACTCTGACTAATCCCCAGGCCCTCCAGGAAGCAAGCCTGTACTCCACAAGAGATCATTATTGATCACAAAATAGATAATTTTGATTTTATTAAGTTAAAAAAATTTGCACAAACAAAACTAATACAGACAAGATTAGAAGGGAAGCAATATAGAAACTGGAAATTGAGTGGATGTCCATCAATTGGAGAATGGCTGAATAAATTGTGGTATATGAATGTTATGGAATATATTGTTTTGTAAGAAATGACCAGCAGGATGATTTAAGAGATGCCTGGAGAGACTTAAATGAACTGATTCTAATTGAAATGAGCAGAACTGGGAGATGATAATACACTTCAACAACAATACTATATGATAATCAATTCTAATGGACATGGCTCTCTTCAACAATGAGATGATTCAAACCAGTTCTAATTGTTCAGTAATTAAGAGAATCAGCTACACTCAGAGGGAGAACTATGGGAAATGAGTGTGGACCACAACATAACATTTCCACTCTTTCTGCTATTCTTTGTTTGAATTTTTGTTTTCCTTCTCAGATTTTTTTTACTTTCTTTCTAGATCTGATTTTTCTTGTGCAGCAAGATAATTATATAAATATGTATACATATATTGTAGTTAACATATACTTTAACATATTTAACATGTATTGGACTACCTGCCATCTAGGGGAGGAAGTAGGGAAGAGGGGAAAAGTTGGAACAGAAGGGTTTGCAAAGGTCAATGGTCAAAATTTACCCATGCATATGTTTTATAAATAAAAAGCTATAATAAAAAAAAGGAAAGCAATAAACTAAGAAAACATTTTTACATTCAAAGGTTCTGATAAAGACCTCATTTCTAAAATATATAGAGAATTGACTCAAACTTATCATAGTTCAAACCATTCTCCAATTGATGAATGGTCAAAGGAAACAAACAATTTTCAAATGAAGAAATTGAAACTATTTGTAGTCATCTGAAAAGTTGTTCCAAATCATTATTGATCAGAGAAATGCAAATTGAAACAACTCTGAAATACCACTAGACACCTGCCAGATTGGCTAAGATGACAGGAAATGATAGTGACCAATGTTGGAGGGAATGTGGGAAAACTAGGACACTGATACATTGTAAGTAGAACTGTGAACGGATCCAACCATTCTGGAGCGCAATTTGAAACTATGCTCAAAAAGTTTTCAAACTATGTATACCCTTTGATCCAGCAGTGTTTCTACTGGGATTATATCCCAAAGAGACCTTAAAAGAGGGAAAGGGAACCACAAATGCAAAAATTTTGTCGCAACCCTTTTTGTAGTGCCAAAAAACTGGAAACTGAGTGGATGCCCATCCATTGGAGAATGGCTGAATAAATTATGATATATGAATATTATGGAATATTATTGTTCTATAAGAAACGACCATCAGGATGATTTCAGAGAAGCCTGGAGTGACTTACATGAACTGATGCTAAGTAAAATAAGCAGCACCAGGAGATTATTCTACACAGCAATATCAAGACCACACAACAATCAATTCTGATGGACGTGGCTCTCTTCAACAATGAAATGATTCAAACAGTGCCTCTTGTTCAGTGATGAAGAACCATCTACACCCAGAGAGAGGTCTGTGGGAATTGAGTGTGGACCTCAACATAGCATTCTCACTCTTTGTGTTATTATTTGCTTGCATTTTGTTTTCTTTCTCAGTTTTTTTTTCTTCCTTCTTGATCTGATTTTTCTTATGCAGCAAAATAACCGTATAAATATGTATACATATATTGGATTTAACATATATTTTAACATATTTAACATGTATTGGACTATCTGCCAGCTAGGGGAGGAGATAGGGGGAAGAAGGGGAAAATTTGGAACAGAAGGTTTTGCAAGGGTCAATATTGAAAAATTACCCATGCATATGTTTTGTAAGCAAAAAGCTTTAATAAAAATAAATAAATAAATATTAATTTATTGATACATTAGGAATTTCTTGATTGTCTCTTTACCAAAAAATCTGATCCTCTTCCACAATAAATTTTCTCCTTTTCATTAATGTGAGTTTCAAACTTTTCTATCTCAAAGTAGAAGAGAGTTTTAAAGAAAAACAATTTTACTTTTTGTTAAAAATAAAAAGAAAGAATCATATTCTCAACAATGCAGTAATTCAAGGCAATTCCAATAAACATGAGATGAAAAATGCCAATTACCTCCAGAGAAGGAACTGTGGAGGTGAATGTGGATCAAAGTATAGTATTGTCATCTTTTTTGTTTTTTTTTTTCTTTCTCTTTTTTTTTTTTTGTTCTTTTGGTCCAATTTCTCTTGTACAATAGGACAAATATGGAAATATGTTTAAAAGAATTGTACATATTTAACCTATATCAGATTGCTTCCTGCCTCGGGGAAGAAAAAAATCTGGAACACAGTGTTATAAAAATGAATATTGAAAACTATCTTTCCATGTATTTGGAAAAAAGCATCATAACAATTTCTATTCTTTTTCTATTTGCTAATGCATGTTTTAAAGGTACATCTCTTTCCTGGAAACTATCACCTCTGAAATGATCAATAAAATATCATAATCATAAATATAAACAAAATATATATAATCAAATATTCACAAATCATATACATAAACAAAATGTCATAATGATATGAACATAAAATCTGAGTTGGAGGAGAACTTGAAGGCCATTTAGACCAGAGGTATCTAACTCATGCCTGCAACACTCTCAGTATTGCCTGAATCAGATTAAAATATACTGGGAAAACATTTAACAAAATAAATTGTTTATTAATGAAGAGAATCAGCTATACTCAGAGGGAGAACTATGGGAAATGAGTGTGGACCACAACATAGCATTTCCACTCTTTCTGTTATTTTTTGTTTTCGTTTTTGTTATTAAATACAAAATAACATAGTTAATGTTAATAGGGATTTTCTAAGTCAAATCTATAGGGATATTATGAATGTTTTAGTGGCCCCTGTTTCTATTTGAGTTTAATACTACTGATGTAAATCAATCCATACCTGACCAAAAATCTTTTCTACTGCATCCTTAAAATCCTTAACTTTCATTTGACTCATTCAACAAACATTTACTGATAAGTCCATAAACTGTTAAATATGAAAATAACTTGAGTGATCATCTAGTCCAACCTTCTTGTGTTTATAGGATAGCAATTTGAGATTCAGAAAGGTTAAATGCCCTACCCAAAGACATAAGGCTAAATTAATCACAGAGATAGAATTAGAACTTAAATGTCTTGAGATTTTAGTCCAAGTTTCTACCGATCCTAACTGTGCACAGAGAATAAAGCCTTTTATACAATTCAATCAACTTTTCTATTATAAACAGTCAAATCTTCAAATTAGAATTTAAGAATGACTCATGCTTTTCATGGCAGTAACAAGTGAATTAGACTCAATTGTAGTTATTGATCTTGTTACAATAATACCATATTTCCCTTATTAAATTCACACATTTTTACCAAACAATAACTATGTCTTTTATTAGTATCTCCTGCTTGCTTTTAACAGTTTGCAATGAAATTGAAACAATATCTTTTCTTTTTTTCCCCAGATATAAAAGTCTGATGCTGAGAGTTTGGATAAATATGCTTCTAAAGAAAATACTACCACAAGCCTCATTTTCTCTTTGCTGTCAAGTTATCCAAACATGTGGTTGAAATTACAGTTCCATCCCTCAGAGGAAGGACAAATCGTTCACTGGAGATTAGTTGCCTATAACACATTTGTTTTACCTGGGTCATATCTTTATGGAGAATTTCTCTGGATTGAATTTGCAAGGATGGCCCACTGGCATTTATCACAGTTATTAGATATAATGAAATCCAAACCAATATGAGTTCATTGACTGTATCAGTCTCTGGGGCTCTTTTTCAAAGTCTCAAAGTCCAGTTTGTGAACCTTACTTTCAATTGGGACCCAATTCACCAATCTGACTATGGAGACAAGACTTATTAATTGTTTTATTTTGAAATCATCTTCCCCATGTCCAATAGAGCATTTCATCATGCTGTGGAAATAATCCTGGATTTTCAAAGGTTATCCTTGAGCAAAAGTTTTGACACTTCCTAGCAAACAAAAAGCAGTTTGACTCTCCTCTCCTTTTTACTCACATTCCAACAGTAATACAGACTTTTTTTCATCTCTCTATCATATTATTTAAAAAAACCTTCTAATTTGTATCCCTAGAGACTAGTCATATAGCTGCCAAAGTGATATTTCTAAAGGTCTGACCACATCACTCTTGTGCCTAATAAGCTTTGGAAGCTTCCTATTGCCCTTAGGGTAAAAAGTACATACTTCTTTTCATAATTTGGTCCCTCTGATCTTTCCAGGTTGATCATGCTTTCTATCAGGTACTCTAAACTCTGGCCAAATTGGCCTACTGTATGTTCTCCACACATGCGATTATATTTCCCCCTTCCTATACTTTTGAGAATACTTTTCACACTCACCTCCGTCTCTCCAGTAAAGATTAAATGCTACCTTCTTCAAATAGTCCTTCCTGACTTCACCAGTTATCACAATAGATTTATTATGCACTTATCCAGCAATTACTTATCTCTGAACATGTGTAGAGTTTAAAATTGTCCAAATTACAACAAAAGAAACTGAGGCAGAATTCTGAGTAAATAGCATTTTATTAGAGTTCCCCTCTAATGTTGTTCCCCTCTAATAAAATGGATCTTAGATCTCCTTTATGTTCTGAAATGTCCCTGGTTCCCAGGACTTTAGTCTTCATAGGATTTGATACCCAATTATGCAAAAGAGGCATGATAAAATTCAGAATCTCACTGGTTAATATACTTTGATCTTGAGGGTAAAAAAATAAGATGGAAAAGGCAAGAGTCACCTCTGGTTGCCAATCGGTCCTAAGAACCTGCTCATGCTGGACTTGAGAGGGTGGTCCAGAGGTACAAAAATAAGTAGAAAGACTTTCCAAAGAATCAAGGCATCCCACCCATGTTGGACATGGAATCAGTAAAACAGGATGAAATATCTTTGTCAGCATTTTTGTGATTGAACAAGTTTCATAACTGGTAAACAAGTAGTGAATATTAAAATTTGAGGTGTTATAAAGGCTCTATCAAAACCTATTTATCTAATTGTTCTTGTTTTATATAAATTATTAGTTTGACTAATATTAATTGGAATAAAGTAGGTATACTAATGGATCATATCTCACACATTTCATATGCATTGTATATGTTTAGTCAAATTTTAGTCTCTAGAAGACTTTAGTGTTTTTTCAACAGTGCCCCGTACCTAGAAGGCATTTGAGAAATACCTATATTGAATATGAGCTCAACAATAGACTCTGTCTGTCATTAAATATATACAGATCAAACCAATTCTCTATTGTCAGAAAGAGGATTAACCTAGCAATGTAGAAAGACTCATCACAGGAAAAATGGTTAACAGGTAGTGGCTTTTTGTGGTCTTATCTACAGAGAAATAAGTAGTTGCAATTTGTATTAGGAAAGGGATTCCACACTGATCAAATCATGAATATTTTGAAAAAGTGTTCTTTGAATCCCTACTTCCAAACCCTCCTAAATGAGCCCCTCTCTTTTATTCTGAATTGTTGTCTTCTACTCCATCTGTACCATGCGTGTTCTATCTTATATCCTAGTGTCAAGTCTTAAAGTAAATAAGACCCATACAAAACCTTATACCTTTCAGAGGAGAAGGTAGTATGCAATAGCAAGGCCTGATCATGAGATCCCAGCCACCAAGCAAGAAAAACCACTACATTCTGGCTGTTTAGCCCTTCATGCCATGAATCCCAATGGAAGAAGGCAGGAACCTTAGAGGCTCAGACATATCTTGAGCTGGGTTTCTTTATAAGGCAAAATCTTAGTATGGTTCAGCTTAAGCTAATGGACATTACTTAAGGGTAGAAATGTAAGGATATACCTAGAAGTCAGAACATGCTAGGGTGATTAAAGAATAGTGTCTGTTAATATTACATTTGGCATAACAATTTTCTGACACTCGATGATTAAGTTCATTTCTTAGACTTCTCCCTACACACCAACAGATCAGTCATCAAATGGTTCCCTAACAGTAGATCTACTGTCTCCCATACCACTTTCCATTCACCTAGACTGCTACTAATTGTCTTTTGGATCTTTAACAAATACTTATCCTATACTTCAATAGAAATATTGAATAAGTTTAGTATAAACAAGTTTTAAACTTGGTTTGAATCTTTACTAATAAATCAGTAACATCTTACCTATTCTTTCCAGTATAGTCTGAACTTTAAGCCTCCCTAAAGAATGATGTTCCCATGTGCCTGTTCTTGGAATAGATGAATCCTGTACTTGGATGCCATGTTCAAAATCCCAGCCTTCCTTTCATCCTGCCTCACTGATCCGACACTGCCACCCAACCACATGTTACAATAATACCCCAGTGAAATAGCAGTGACATCTAGAAAAAATATATTTAACTGGCATATAGACTGTATAATCTGAAAAGAGTTCAGAAAAGAGATCAGTAAAGGCAGATATGGTCGGGGGAAAAGCTCTGAAAAGCAAATTCACAAACAGAAAGGAGCTTCCCTGGAAGATTTTCAAATCATCACATGCAATTAAACTATTCCAGTGACAAAGCTGATCTGTAAGGCTTCTAGAGAATGTCTGAAAAAATAAATAGAGAAGGTACCTTCTATTTCAAGATTTTTTCACTTCCACAATATTATTATTTTCTGCCCCTTTTTCTTCTTTTTCCCTCTTGCTTTCCTTCTTTTCTCTGTCTCTCTAAATGGTACTAATTTTAAAAGAATAAATATGAAAAAAAAAATCTTCTCTTTTACAAACAAAAGAGGGATGTGCTCTTTTTCCTTGGCAAGAAGTCCTTTCAGAGACCAATGGGGTAAACTCCATAGCATAAATTTCCTTTATGATCATCCACATTTTGCACCATGAAATCAGTACCTTTGTTATCTGATACAAGCAAGAGTCAAAAAATGGGGCAGTGTGTGGACTCAATGGATGAAGTGCTGAGCCTGAAGTCAGTAAGACTCATTTTCCTGAATTTAAATCCAGTCTCACAAACTTACTTAGCTGGGTGATGTTGAGTAAGTCACTTCACCCTGTTTGCCTCAGTTCATTATCTATAAAATGACCTAAAGAAGGAAATGGCAAACCACTGCAGTATCCTTGCCAGGAAAACCCCATATAAGGTCATAAAGAGTCAGACATGATTGAGAAACAAAAATTAGAGCAAATGCAAATTTATATTTATATTTTGGGGTGATGTTTGTTTAGGATTAGTGCCATTTGAAGAAGAGATCCTCAGAATACCCCTCATTTTCCATGAACTCTGCTTGGTTTTGACTCCACAGAAATCATGCATCTCCCAGAATAAGACCTGAAATCTCAATATTATGCAGATGGACTGAGTTTTTGCTATCTGCCACATTCCTTACACCCTCAAGTGCCTCTCTCTCCCCTTTGATCAGAGGGCTTGAGTACAGAAAAATAAACTCCTTAAAAAGCCTTTCCTTAAAGAGAACTCAGAACTTTCCAGGTAACTCTCCCTTTTCCCATCAGTTTCTGGTTTTTATTCCATGATTTCATCATGATGCTATCATTGAAATCTTTTCTTCCTTCCTTCCTTCTGCTTTTTCTATCATTCTTTCCTTCCTTTTTTCTCCTCTTCTTTCTTTTTTCTACAGTAGCAAATAAAAAAGGGAAGTTCAATAGTCCATAGGGTATTGGTCCATCACAGTACGTACAGTCTTATGTTCCACTGTAATAAAATATGCAGCAAAAATAATTCTAAGAAGACTAAACTAGAGGTAGTAAGAAAGCAAGAGCTTCCATGATAATTAAATATATATATATGGCAATAGGAAAGTCAGAAAGAATAGGAAGGCTATATAAAAATTATAACATAGAAAGTGAAAACTAGAATTTTGATTTATAAAGCAGTAATTCCATCGAGAGTTTCTGGTGACTCCAGTTTCACATTCACGGTTTACAGTATCACCAGAACCCCTCAGTGGAGTTATTTCCTGTAATGCACAGCTGCATTTGATTTATTTTATTAACTCTACATAAAAACCATAGGCACACAGCTTTTACGGTATTTGACTATGATTAGCATCATCTTTTCAATTTTGGGATGGGAAATAATGTGAAATAAAATGAGAATAGCATAGGAAGACCACAACTTTCAAAAGAGGGATAGAGAGAGTTGCTTAGGGCCATAACTTAACAATGAAATTTCCTCCATCTCAAATATGATAATTGATTACAAATCAAAATAGATCAAAATCCTCATTAGTTCATGGAAGACAGTTTTTTGGTTTTAGCCATGAATAAGAATCTCTGGGGGAAAAAATAATCTAGTATGAGAGTTTTGGTTTCTAAGTATCTCTCCATAGGATAAACCTTTTGTTTTAAAAATGTCTTTTAAAAATTATGCCATGATTACAAGATGATTATTTAAGTCTTCTTTGCTTGTCAAAACATAGTATTGTTGAGACTATCTTTCAAATGTACATTGTCCAATTCTCCTAAAAGATTCAATAGTATAAGAAAAAGAAGAGATGAAGCTTGCCAAGAGGATTCTAAAATGGCTAAGTTGCTATACTGAGAAAAAAAATTAAATTAAATGTATCTGACTATTAATGAATGAATCTGTCAGACATTATCTCTATTGTTTGTGGTTAAATTTTTGTATTACATTGAATTTGCCAAAAATGCATGTTAGACTAAGCATTATACCCACTACTTAGTATATTTACAAAAAATTAAGTGCAAATACGTCACAACATAGTGTTAATACTAAAGAATATTCTTTCCCAAACTGAGCAAGGCCTTTACCAGCTTTTCCTGAGAAAGCATCACATATGGTGCTGATAGCTCTGTGATTATGTCAGTGTTTATTAGTTAAATAAAAATCACAAATCTTCTTTAAGGAAATGAACCCAGATGCCTAAAATTAATATTTCTCAATCCCACTGAAGATACTGTAACTTAATTCCTAATGCCTTTACTTTCACAGACTCAAAACTCACAAATTATGTCATTAAAAACAGCGATGGCTAACAAGAGTCTTGGCGTAATGTATTTTCGTTAGCTGAGGCTAATTGGAGCCAAATGAGTAAAACAATGCAGTAAGGACAGGCAGTAAAATTCCAAGTCTTCAAGGACTGAAATAAATTAGGATAATCAGTAGTATATGCAGAATATGGCCTGTTCAATTAATATAAATAGGATAGCAGTCAGCTACAAAGTGCCAGTGAACATGATGAGTTCTGGTGAGCAACAGATGTCTTATTACATTCTATAAACACAAACAACATGCCAGACTAAACCAGATCAAATAGCAAGGGGCGAGCAGCAATATTTGGGAGCTGGGAAAGGAAATATAGAATGTTGGGGTCAGCCTTTGTAAATTTTCCTTTTGCAAGTTTACAGAGGATGGTCTGGTCTAAATTGGTAGGGGTTTCCTCCCTGTTTATTTCAAAGACTAGAAACATCTACCAAAAAGGTCAAGTTACCCATGTGTTTTATTCTTCCCAGCAACTGTTGTGACCCATGTTCTCACACACTAAATAGGAACCACCTCTGAGTTTCCCAGATATGACTGTAGAATCTTGGATTCCATCATAATCGAAGTCCCACAAGAAAATATCTGTTAGTAATATTTTTCTCTCAAAACAAGAAATTACAGGCATCAAAAAATACATATTGATTACATGCAGCTATTTGGAGAATGAAAATAGGTTTGCTTTTCTCTATTTTTTTCTAAAACTTCCCTAACCTTCCTCTCTTCCCATATCCTCTTTATCCTAGTAACATTTGACATTTTCAAGATCCTTCAACTATTGCATATAAATTCTATCAATGTATTTCCAACTTCAAATGTTTTATAGTCAAATTAATTTAAGAAATACTAATCTATTCCAGTTATTGACATGTTAATCTCAATTGTAACAGTTTACCATGAATTCTCATTTCTGGACATGAGCATTTCAATTCTGTGAGTAAGACGTTTTCCTATTACTGAAGTATTTTCTGTTATGAGATCTAATTTGTCTATTGTCTTCTTCTTTTCAAAAGAAAATAACAACAACAAAGTCTTAGTCCTTTAAAATTATTCTAATTGATAGCAGAGTACAACTTTTTGTCTTTGCAACATTGTAGTTAATACATATCACATTCATCACAATCCAGTATCAATCAATAAGCATGTAAGTACCTACAATGTGCCAGGTGCTAGCAATATAAAGGGGAAAAAAAAGCCATTTTTCCCTCCAAGAAACTTACATTCTATGTGACTTATGGAAATGTTTTGCATGACTACACATGTATAACCTGTATTAAAATGTTTGCTTTCTCAATAGGGGTGGCAGGGAAGAAAAGAAAAAGTCAGAGGGAGGAAGGGAGAGAATTTGGAACCCAAAATTTTTAAAACGAATATTAAAACATTGTTTTTACATGTTAACTGGGGAAAAAATAAAATGCTAAATAAATTTCCAAAAAAAGTTTATGTTCTATCAAAGCTTATAATCAGTCTACCTATGAAGCAATCAGTAATCTGAGACCTTGCTTCCAAAGAGCTCACGATCTAATGCAAAAATGTACACAGCAATGCACAAACAAGCCATATCAAAGAATAAATTGGAAATAATCAATAGAGGGAAGGCACTGGAATTAAGGGGAATTGAGAAAAGTTTTCTGTAGAAGATGGGCTTTTAGGTAAAACTTGAAGGAAGCTGGGGCCCCCTGAAGGCAGAGATGAAGAGAAATCATTCAGATTATGAAAGTCAGATGATGAAAAGAGAGGCAATATTAATAAACAATCTCCACTTTATTCTTATGAAAAGTTCTTTTTTTGTTACTTCTAAATAAGGATCAACAATATACAGACTCCATTAAGTAGTCAATGAGCTTTCCTGAGATTGTTTCCAAGTTAATTTATACTCTGTCTCAACTGCAAAATGGATAGCTTTCCAAGTTAAGAACTCTCCAATTTACCTTTTATCCTTGAAATCAACCTTGCAACGATTCCTGTGCCTTAAGAAGCAGTAAAATTACCTTAAATGTTTGAAGTTGTTTTTGTTGTTCTTCTTTTTAATAATGAAATAAATCTCCCAAACTTACTATTTAAGCACAAAGGAAGTGATTAAAACTTTGGAGTAAGAATTGGGGGGAAAAAATTAAAGGGAGCAAAAAAATCTATTGTGAAACATCATAGATTACTCTTCAAAGTTTTACTAAGAAATGATAGTAGCATCTTTTCAAGAAAAAACTCAAAAGATGTGTTAGGCCTGTTAAACCATGACTGCTGTGATTCATTCTTTATACTTGAACTGTGTGTTTTTTTTTTTAATAACTTTTTATTGACAGAACCCATGCCAGGTAATTTTTTACAACATTATTCCTTGCACTCACTTGTTCTGACTTTTCCCTTTCCTCCCTCCACCCCCTCCCCTAGATGGCAGGCAGTCCTATGCATGTTAAATAGGTTACAATATATCCTAGATACAATATATGTGTGCAGAACCGAACAGTTCTCTTGTTGCCCAGGGAGAATTGAATTCAGAAGGTAAAAATAACCTGGGAAGAAAAACAAAAATGCAAGCAGTTTATATTCATTTCCCAGTGTTCTTTCTTTGGGTGTAGCTGCTTCTGTCCATCTTTGATCAATTAAAGCTCTCTTTATCAAAGAAATCCACTTCCATCAGAATATATCCTCAAACAGTATCGTTGTTGAGGTATATAATGATCTCCTGGTTCTACTCGTTTCACTTAGCATCAGTTCATGTAAGTCTCGCCAGTCCTCTCTGTATTCATCCTGCTGGTCATTCCTTACAGAACAATAATATTCTATAACATTCATATGCCACAATTTACTCAACCATTCTCCAATTGATGGGCATCCTTTCATTTTCCAGCTTCTAGCCACTACAAACAGGGCTGCCACAAACATTTTGGCACATACAGGTCCCTTTCCTTTCTTTAGTATCTCTTTGGGGTATAAGCCCAGTAGAAACACTGCTGGATCAAAGGTATGCAAAGTTTGATAACTTTTTGAGCATAGTTCCAAATTGCTCTCCAGAATGGCTGGATGTGTTCACAATTCCACCAACAATGTATCAGTGTCCCTGTTTTCCTACATCCCCTCCAACATTCCACATTATCTTTCCCTGTCATTCTAGCCAATCTGACAGGTGTGTAGTGGTATCTCAGAGTTGTCTTAATTTGCATTTCTCTGATAATAATGATTTGGAGCATATTTTCATATGTCTATAAATAGTTTCAATTTCTTCGTCTGAGAATTATCTGTTCATATCCTTTAACCATTTATCAATTGGAGAATGGCTTGATTTCTTATAAATTAGAGTCAATTCTCTTTATATTTTGGAAATGAGGCTTTTATCAGAACCTTTGACTGTAAAAATGTTTTCCCAGTTTATTGTTTCCCTTCTAATCTTGTCTGCATTTGTTTTGTTTGTAAAAAAAACTTTTCAATTTGATAAAATCAAAATTTTCAATTTTGTGGTCAATAGTGATCTCTAATTCTTCTTTGGTCATAAATTCCCTCCTCTTCCACAGGTCTGAGAGGTAAACTATCCTATGTTCTTCCAATTAATTTATAATCTCATTCTTTATGCCTAGGCCATGAACACATTTTGACCTTATCTTGGTGTATGGTGTTAAGTGTGGGTCAATGCTTAGTTTCTGCCATACTAATTTCCAATTTTCCCAGCAATTTTTGTCAAATAATGCGTTGAACTGTGGTTTCTATGACCCTTTCTTCTTATGTTCATAAGGTTATAGTTTTATTTTCTAGAATTTTATGATTATAGGTACTATCCTCCCTCATTGTGTGAAATGTAAATGAATCAGTATACATGTATCATCTTCATTTCACACTACTGTGGTTGGTGGCTGGGCTCCTGCACTCCCCGCACTGAGACCAAGCTGGTCTGAAAGACTCACCAGAAAGCTAGCCGAGCCAAAATGTGGTGATCTTTTTCTTCTTTAAAATATATAGGATGATGGTTCTTTCTGGGGGAGAGGTGCAGGTTTCTCGAGGGAGGTTTTCTTGGAGGCAGTCTTAGTTGCAGTTGAAAGTAATAATCACCCAAAAGGCAGCCAGGTGATAAAAGTTCAGATCTTTTATTGTTTCTAATATAGCCCTCCGAATGTCTCCAAATCCAAAGGTTTTGTCCTTCAGCCTCTGCCTCTGCTTTCTTCAGCCTCCAGAGCCAGCACAAAGATGGAATGAATCTCTTGTCTCCTTCACTTGGGGCTGGGCTAGCTTTCTGGTGAGTCTTTCAGACCAGCTTGGTCTCAGTGCACATACACATATATTCATTGTTAAGCATAAGATCATGCATTATTCCCTTATTATTTCCCTATGAGAATCTTTGGAGATATGAAATTTATGTCACTAGTCTCACCTGTGAAACCTGAGATGGTATTTCACATATAAAATCCCAAGGAGAAAAAAGGAGACATGAACACTTTGAAGAGGTTTTTGTTCCCTCACTTAAGACAGAAACCCAGAGCCATTTTTCTGGAATTTGTCAGAATTCCCTGTGAAGATAGTTTATTCCCATTTGAGAAAAATTAATGTTTGTATTATTATGTTAATTACTATTAATTTGTGATCCATTCTTTTCCTCCTATTTTTGTTAAAAACACATTCCTGAAAAGGTCAGTCTCTGAAGACCAAGACTGAATGACATGATTATTCCTAGTCCTCAAGGTACATGCTTGATAACCAAGTTGATTAGGACTCCACCTAACTTAGAAATCTGACTTTTGTTATAGCATAAACAGAATCCAGACCTAATCCACTTCTTTCCTAAGGAAGAAGACTTCTTGTCCTTGAGCCCCTCCATTAGAATTTGGGACATTCCTAAATTCCTGGAAAAAAAAAAAAAAAACTAGCTTGAAAAATCCAGATTGAAATGACTTGCCCTGCCCAGATATCTTGAGACTGCTGAATCTCATGATCAAGTCACATTCTCTGCAGAAGAAGGCTTTTCCCCTATCTCCTCATTAAATGTCAATGAGAGTTGAGTTTATCAAGGGAGTTCCCTGTCAGAAGATACACAACTGATATAAGGTGTTTCAAGGTCTCCTTTGGAGTTTTTGATTACTGAATTACTGACCATTGGTTTTGTGATTATTGACTGGTGTATTTAATTAATTTTTTTATTACCTGGAGCTCTGTCTCTTGGAATTTTCTTTCACCATGCATATAACTTGGCATATCTTATAAATACTATTCCTTCTTTTTTGCTTTTATCTTCAAGCCAACTGAGAAGGAACAACCCTTTCCTGGAAATATTATCCTAAAGTGTCTATCTAAATCCAGATGGCCCAATAGCATTTTGTACAATAATTACAACCCACTACATTCCCATTAATAAACTTTGAATAATATAGCAAATATTTCTTTTCTCTCATAGCCAATTACTATGTTTTTAAAAATCTCAAAGTCTAAATATAGAAATGGATGTACTAGATAATACTTTTCTCTCCACTAATTCTGGAAATGGAAAACGCCATCTCCAGAATAAAGCAGAGAACGAACTTTTGGTAAATAAAAATGGAAATAAGCAAAATCAACCATCAACCCCAATTTGAATGAAGATTGGGAGAACTTTATCATTTCACTGTTATCTCTAGACTTCCTAATGTTCACTTGACAATACAGAATATACTTTCATAGTGATTATTAACCTTTTTCCATTCTAAGACATGGATTTTATGGATTTTATTCCTCCTAAGAAGGTAGACATGTGGACATTGGAGCACAGTTAGAACTGAGCCTGAGATGGATATAGGAAGCAAGGATTACAAAAATAAAAATCACAAGATTGGGTTGAGCAATAATCACAGTGGTCTGATCAAGTTATCAAGACCAAAATCATAGGTAGGGGTGGAAATAATCACATAGGGGTTTTATCAAGTTATTTCTGGGATGGATTGTTTTTCAGAGTGAGTGAGTCTGAGTTTGTTAGAAGGGGGAATTCCAAGTTCAGCAAGCAAATATTACAAATCATTTCTGTTGCACTCAGTTTACAGAATGCCGTTTTTCTCCTACTTTTGATTTCTAGGTCTATCTGGCCTCCTCTAGATATTAGTGTTTAATAAAAATCATTAACTGCCTCAGTTTTACATTAATTAATTTGTTTTGACATCTAAGTATTGGGGATGCTCTTTTCTTTCTTCTATTAAGGCAATCATTGAGTTACCATATAAGTGCTTTTGGAGAATCTTTTGCCACATAAAGATTTTGCCTCATAAAGAGAGCTGCAATAAGTGGTTCCTATTCATAGGAGAATAAAATGTACCTGGTAATTTCTCAAGTAGCTCTACTTTATCTAGAGCAAGAATTCTGTGCTCTGAGGAATTCCCTTAATAACTGAGGATAATAAAAGATCAATTATAGGGACATGTAGTAATGTGGGCAGGTTTAGAGGGCCGCAGATAGTGGGAGAACTCTGGGAAAGGTATATTTGAAACAAGGACACTTGCAGCAAGGTGTTTACTCAGTGTGATTGATGAGATAATATTCTCTGGTTCACATATACTTAATGTGATGTAATGATATGATCACTCTAGTTGGCATAGACTTAGTGTGATATGGTGATGTAATGGTTCTGCAGTTAGCACATGCTCAGTGTGCTATAGTGATATAATCATACTAAGGTATTTAAAGACTGAGAGGACTTGAAATAAATAGAATCCATCTTTGACCATCCTCGTAGTGGCTCTCCTGCCTTCATCATTCCTCTATCTAAGACCAAGGCTTATCCAGAGATCCTCAAAAAGCTAGTCCGGAAACTATAGGTGGGGGGGTGGGGATGGTGGATAACTATAGCTTGCCCCTAATATGCTTGTGCCCACCCATTGCCAGTTGAAGATGGGCATATTACTTAGGGCTAAGAATGGCAAGTTATAGTCACCGTCAATCATTCCCTATGCCAAAGAAGAAACATAATGAAAAATATACATGTCACTGTGATAGGCTTTTATTCCTGATACCTGTTGATACCAGATAAGGAGTTAATATTTTGAAGGGAAGATATATAACCTTATTATGCAGAGCTAGAAAGGACATCTTGCTCCAAATAGAGTTGCCAAATAGAGGAGTATGAAAACCAAGACACAAAAATCTATGGAATATCATAGATAAAAAGTACATTATCCTCTCCTCTTCCTAGATATAAGTACTTAATACCCTTGCTATGGATCTGTCCATGATATTCTCAGAGTCTTTAAATATATGAGAAATCATAGTCAACTAAAATATCCTACAAGCAACTTTGAAAGTGGAGAAAATGATGTGTAAGAGATAAATATTGTAGTTAAAAACTGTACTGTACTGTAGCTTTGAAAAGAAATAAGGAGGGTAATAATTATAGCTAAATATGTGCAATTAACAAATCAGCTACAGAAACTGTAATCTATAAATGGGAAGTGTCTGTGTTGTAGCAGGTGCATTTGGCAGGGAATTTTTAAAAAAGACCTTGGTATGGTGGCTCTGCTCTTTAGGATCAATATGATTTTTTTTCAAGTCACTATAACCCGCTTACATATTTTAGAATAGAGGAGTTACATTAGATTATCTCTCTAAAATCTCTCCATCTCTACATCTTCTGTTGCTGAGGTATCTGATGGAGTCAACAAAACACTACATGGCAAAGTTTCCTGATCAAATAATTAACCTTACAAAGAAAACAATAACTTCTTATGATGAAGATTAAAGTTCTTCATTTAATTAAAGGAGAGACAAAGAGAGAGGTAGTCAAAAAGACAGGCAGAGAAAGATACAGAGAGGGACAGAGATAGATAGCCACAAAGATAGAGACAGGCAGAGACAGCAAAACAGAGACAGGGAAAGATCAAGAGACTGAGACAAATGGAGATTTAATCTCTTTAAGAGAAAGTGTAAACTCGATGATCCCTTCTCTTTTGCTAGTTAAAGAAAAAAAAATACTATATGCTGTGTAGTCACAAAGCACAAGTCTGCTATAAGCAATTTCATTATTAACTTTATGCTAATATCTAAGCTTTTCTATCCTGGATGTCAAAAATGGCATAATTCACTCATGTTCTCTACTACATCTCTCTACATTAAGAAAATGTGAGGTAATGTTTATAGGAATCTTAAAAAAAAAAAAAAATGTTAAAATACAGTTTAGGATTAACATTCCAAAGGTCACTACTCAGTTCCTTCCATGAGCACTCCCTTAAAGAGATCCCCTGAAATAACAAGAGACTTTTTTTTCCTACAGATACCTATATCCTTTCACAATGACTGAGAAGAGGGGAGGATGTCACTGAACCCCTTCAGGAATAAGAGAAGATAAGTTCTTAGATGAGAAGCTGCTCATTTATGGGGTGGGGAAGAGAATGATGTGAACAAAATTAAAGCCATTTATTCTTCTTCCAAAGTTTGATTATCACTCTTAATCAATTTTGATAAGAAAAGACTTTTGGTCCTTAACCTAGCCAATCTTCAAACTGAGATGTCTGAAATGTCTTTTTTTTTTTTTAAGACCAGAGAATTATTATTTATTATTTCTACAGAAACTGAAAAAGAGCTTTTTAATATGTTTTCACAACTCTGATCATTTCATAACCAATACACTAGATTTGTCAGGAATTACTACCACCCACTGATCCCTTCTCTAGACTTTTCTGGTTAGACCAGAATAGTCTTCCAAATTTTACCCTAGAAATTCAGCCAAACTATACTTCACATGGCCCTCAACCCTCTAAACAACAGCACTTAATCCTCCTCACAAAGTACTCCAGAAATAAAAACTTTAGTTTCAAGTCTCTCTTAGGTACTCCCCATTTTTATGATTGAATAAATTTTTACTGCTCCATATTCTCCTATCCCTTGATCTCTGGCTTCAACTCTATCTTTCACACATTGTTCTGCTTCCTCTCAAGACCTCTGCAACAGCTAAAATATTTATGTAAAAAAGGCACCTTTGTCTCCATCCAAATGGATATATCCAATATCATTGATCAGGAGCTGTGTCTTGAAACTTTATTTAATCCTAACTATACTGCCCACTTTTTATTTCAATTAATATTATAGGACATTTTCTATCACATTTATCCACACTTGATTTTATCAACTACTTCTTTATTGGATGGAAGTAGGAAAAAAGTCTTTTTTGTGCAATAATTTTCCTGCAGTTTAACAAATATATTTCTAGCAATCACAGAGCATTATTTTTTCTGACAACATTCAATTTCTTTGAAAACTCCTTTTTTTGTTTGTTACTTGCTCCCTGGACAAAGTAAGTAATATATAGAAAAGTAGTAGTTACCCTGCCAAGAAATTATGTTCGGTTATTTCAATCAATAGTCATCTATAACAAATAATTGTTCTCTTGCTTGAAATAATCCATTTAGAGAAAGTCATAAGAACTTACAATGGAGAATCATATTTCTGTATAACACATGGCTTAAGCTCTGCTAGCAGTCCAGCATCATTTCCTTCAGAGATGATAAAGGATAATGTTTCAGATTAATATCCATAAACTACTAACACCCACCTAAATGGCCCAGTACCTATAATTTAGTCATAAATTTGTTTTTTGTCTTTTAAAAAGGGGATGGGAAAGGTCAGTACTCACAAACTTAGATTCCATGTTGAAATGGGAATGTATGCCATTAAAAATCCAAATAACTAGGATGGAGATGATTTAGTAGAAAAAGTATTTAACTTGAAGTTAATAGACTTTTCCCGAATCCTGAATATTAAAGTAGCTAGCTAGCTGACACAAGTTAGTTGCTTCAAATCTATGTTCTTCAAGTCTTCCCATCTATAAAATGAGGGGGATAATAAAACTTTTCACAACCTACTCCCTAAGGAAAACACTTTGCAGAAATGGTAATGTACTAAAGAAATGTGTCTTATGTTCCAAAGTAACAAATTACAAAGTTTGAAACTAGGCTAAGCCGTTCCACTTTACAGCTGGCATAAATTCATGTAACCCTAGAATAACAATAACTCACTATTATATAACATTTTGACATTTGTGAAGTATTTTGCTCACAACCACCATGTAAGGTATTCGATATTATTGTTCCCGTTGAGATTCAGAAAAGTGAAGTGACTTCCTTGTCATTTAGCTAATATGTATCAGGTTAGTACCTGAATCAATGTCTTTTTCTAGATTGCAGAATCTTCCTACTATGTCATACTACTTTTAAGATTCACTCTCTAAAGGTAGAAATATCCATCATCTGATCAACTGTGAACTTGGCTCTTTTGAACAATGTGGTGATTCAAGGCAATTGCAATAGATTTGGGATAGAAAGTACCATCCTCATCCAGAGAAAGGACTGTGGGGATTGAATATGGATTGCAATATAGTATTTTCACTTTTTTGTTATTGTTTGCTTGCTAGTTTTTCTCTTTCTCATTTTATCCTCCTTTTGGTCTGATTTTTCTTGTGCAGCATGATAATTGTGGAAATATGTATAGAAGAATTACATATTTACTACTGGGTTTATATCCCAAAGGGATCATAAAGAAGGGAAAGGGATCTGTATGTGCACCAATGTTTGTCGCAGCCCTCTTTGTAGTGGCCAGAAACTGTAAACTGAATAGATGCCCATCAATTGGAGAATGGCTGAATAAATTGTAGTATATGAATATTATGGAATATTATTGTTCAGTAAGAAATGACCAACAGGATGATTTCAGAAAAGCCTGGAGAGACTTACACAAACTAATGCTGAGTGAAACGAGCAGGGCCAGGAGATCATTATATACTTCAACAACAATACTATATGATGACCAATTCTGATGGATTTGGCCATCCTAAGCAATGAGATGAACCAAGTCAGTTCCAATGGAGCAGTGATGAACTGAACCAGCTACACCCAGCGAAAGAACTCTGGGAGATGACTAAAAACCATTACATTGAATTCCCAATCCCTATATTTTTGCCCATCTGCATTTTTGATTTCCTTCACAGGCTAATTGTACAATATTTCAGAGTCCGATTCTTTTTACACAGCAAAATAACGGTTTGGTCATGTATACTTATTGTGTATCTAATTTATACTTTAATATATTTAACATCTTCTGGTCATCCCGCCATCTGGGGGAGGGGATGGGGGTAAGGAGGGGAAAAATTGGAACAAGAAGTTTGGCAATTGTCAATGCTATAAAGTTACCCATACATATAACCTGTAAATAAAAAGCTATTAAAATTTTTAAAAATTAATTAAAAAAAAAGAAGAAGAATCGCATAAGTTTAACATATATTGGGTCCCTTGCCATCTAAGGGAGGGAGTAGGAGAGAGAGGGAGAAAAATTTGGAAAATAAGGTTTTGCAAAGGTAAATATTGAAACTATCTTTGTATGAATTTGGAAAAATAAAATACTACTTAAAAAAAAGAAATATCCATCTTCTTGCCATATGATAGAGTATAGAGTCATTCCTATACAAAATTTTACTATAAGCATGAGGAAACAAGCAACCACTTCTTGAAAAGAAATAACAGATTCATATTGCAGATTGAGACATATCCTTTGAACATGGTCAAAGCAGAAATTTGTTTTGCTTGACCATAGACATTTGTTAGGAGATTTTTTTTTCCTAACTAACTCATATAACGTTAACAAGAATCCTTAAGTAGAAATCCTGTTATGCCCAGATAATTCATTTTGGTTAGACATATCAATTTATATAAAATATATAATTGTACTTAATTTTGGATAGTACATATGCTTCTGAAGAGCCTCTATGAATCAAATCATATTTTGTAAGTACTTGGGGAATTTGCATGTTCCCTACCATGGCCAGCTAAGTGGTTCAATGGTTAGAGTACTTTACTTGGAATCAGGAAAATTCATCTTCATCAAGTTCAAATCCAGCCTTAGATAGTTACTGGCCAAATGAACCTGGGCAAGTCTCTTAACCTTATTTGCCTCAGTTCCTCATCTGTAAAATGAACTGGAGAAAGAAATGGCAAACCATTCCAGTATACCTTGCCAGGAAAACCCCATATAGGGTCATAAAGAATCAGACATGATCAAGCAACAAAAATTAGAGCAAATGCAAATTTATATTTATACTTTGTTTGGGGTTTACCATTTGTGATGTTTGTTTAAGAAGGTATTAGTGGAAGGCAGGATTGGTCTCAATTGAAGAAGAGATCCTTAGAGTATCCCTCATTTTCCATGAACTCTGGTTTTGGCTTCACAAAAACCATGCCTTCCCCAGAATAAGACCTGATATCTCAATATTATGCAGATTAACTGAGAAATGGCAACTACTCTAGTATTTCTGCCAAGAAAATCTCAAAATGGAGTCATGGAGAGTTAGGCATAAACTGAAATGACTGAACAACAATATCATCTTCTTCATACAATTAAAATTTTTGCAAACTTTTCTTCACTAACAGAATAAAGGCTAAATTCAGTGTACCTCAGGTTTTGTAAATTCTCACAAAAATCTGAGTCAGGTCCAAATGAGTGCTTACTTTATTATTTAAAAAGAAAAAAACTACAAAAACATTGAAAGAAAAACCATGTAGTCTGCTATCAATTTGGCTCTATTAAATAGCAAATTTCTAACATATTTCCATAAAATACTTAGTAATAAGTTACCTCTTTAATAGTAGTTTTTTTTTTTTTTTAAGTATGAGGACAGGGTATTATTTTCTCTCAAAAAATTATGAATGTTACAATTTTGAACACTTTGTCTTTAATCACAATCTCTGACTTAAGATAAAATTCATATATGATATATAATTAGTTTGTGGAAAATTTATATATAATCAATGACTGAAAAAGCAAAATAATGTGTGCATATGTATAAGTGAATACCTACAATGACAATTGTAGATGATTAAAAACTGGGTGGCAAGTAATAATAATGCATGCCACCTAGGATAACTAAGCTCCTCTATATTTTGCAACAAATCAGATAATTTCCATCATTCCTGAAAATGTTGCATCTGCTCCTTTTCTTATGTCATCAATTTTCCTGTTAGAAGGGTGAATTACATGCTTGGGCAGTCCTAATTGAGATTTGGTTCAATAATTTTGAATTTATTGAATCAATAAGAGTTCATTTGTTCCTAAGAAAAAAAGTTGATCCCTAAATATGGTATGTCCAGGAAATAGAATTCACTAATTTTTTAGTAATTTAATTTTACATTTCCTTCCAGGAGAAGCATCCCTTTAACATTCCCAAAGGATATATATGGTAATATGCTTCTATGACATGACTACCTTCACCTCATGTTGAGGATTAAATTTAACCCAGCATTTGTGAATGCTGTATTGGATTTCTATAAAATTACAAGAAATAATACAGCTTTTTTGTGGTATTGTTTTCTTCTGTATAATTAGCCATTCTCTGTTTTAGTTCTTTCCAAAATAATTCTTTCATAACAAAAGACAATCAATATCATAAAATTTATAGAAATTAATATAATTAATATATATGTATATATAATTTGTGCTATATGGAATCTTTTTAAAAAATTAAGTAATTTCCATAAGAAAAATTTATTTAACAAGAGACTATTTTTTCCATTTGTTTAATTCAAAAAATGCCAAAAAGTTAAACTTTTTTTAAAAAATGACTAAATGAGAATTATTCACTATTATACAATGAAATGAAAAAGAAGGCAAAGTCTGAAGTTTTATCAGTTTTCTATGCAGTAATTTTCAACTTGGATACTAGCTAATTTCAGATTCTAGATAATGGTTCTCTCTCCATTTATTTTGCTCATGCTTACCCTGTGTCATTTTCCAAAGGATTGTTATGGGGACTGATTAAAAAAATTTAATTCTACTGTGCTGTCATTTTTCCAAGTGCCTCTTTTAGTTCAATTAGACAGCAACTTGTTAAATATATACTACAGATGAAACAATGTTCTAGATGCTAGAGATATAAAGATGGCTTTTAAAAAAGTCTTTGCCTTTGCCTCTGCCCTCAAAAGGCAATTTGGAACAGTGTTAGGGTGAGGTGGGGTGAGAACAATGACTGAAATTAGAAATGTGTTGTTCTTCAGTTGTGTCCTACTCTTCATGACTCCATTTGGAGTTAACTTGGCAAACACTGGAGTAGTTTTGCTTTTCTCTCTCTAGCTCATTTTATAGATGAGGAAACTGAGACAAACAGGGTTAATTGATATGCCCAGGAGCATACAACTAGTGTATCGAGGCCAAATTTGAACTCAGGTCTTCTTGACATTTTATTCCTTTGAATTTAAAAACTAACTCATAGTTATGCACTAACAAAGAATTTTAAGTAGAAATTCTGTCGTGGCAACATAAATTGTACTGATTACAGATATACTAGAGATAGCCTAGCACTCTATCCACTATGCCTCTTAGCCGAGTCTTCTGGAATGAGAGAACTTAGGTTCTAACACTATCTCTAATGCTTGCTTCCTGTGTGATTTGGGCAAGTCATTTAATTTTCCTCATCTGTAAAATGAAGAGATTAAATTAGATTGCATCTGAGGTCCATTCCAGTTCAATAGCTATGAACAATCTCAAGCACAGTGTCTCACACATAATATGTACTTAATAAGGTAGTGATGATAATTTAAGGAAAAAAAGCAGTTAGGCTTAGGTACTTCTGCATCTAAGATTTCTCTCTTAGGACAAAAGAACAGTTCTGTTCCAGCTCTAGTGCTCTATACTGATGGAAAAGTTTTTAATTTTACTCAACCTCTCTAAGCAGCCAATTCCCTATCTGTAAAATGGGACAATTACATTTGCATTAGCAACTTCACAGCTTTTAAAATACCTTGTTAACTTTAAAATCAAGCTTGTTTGTCTGCATCCCCTTTTGCCCCTCTCATTTGCTCTCTTCTGCATATTTTTAAATGTTTCATTAATAGTCTTTCTGACTCCCAAGTCTGGTGCTCTATACGCTGGGTCACCTAGGTTGCTATGGAGTAAGAAAGGCCTGAGTTTAAATCTACTCTGGAAAAATTATAGCCTCTGTCTGCCTCAGTATTCTTAACTATAAAAATGAGGATACTGATAATACCTATCTCCCAGAGTTGTTATAAGGATCAAATGAGATAATATTTGTAGTGTTTAACACAGTGCCTAATACATAGTAGATTATAAATGATTTTTTTCTTCCTTTCTTTCTTCTTCCTTTCTTTCCTTCTTCTCCCCTTCTTTCCTTCCTTCCTTCTGTTCCTTTTCTTCCTTTCTCCTTCCTTCCTTTCTTTTTTCTCCTTCCTTGCTTCCTACCTTTCTTCTCTCCTTCCTTTTTTCCTACCTTTCTTCTTTTCTTCTTTCTTTCTTTTTTCCTTTCTTTCTTTCTTCTTTCCTTCCTTCCTTCCTTCCTTCCTTCTTCCTTCCTTCCTTTATCCTTCCTTCTTCCTTCCTTCCTTTTTCCTTCCTTGGTTCCTTTCTTTTTTCCTATCTTCCTTCTCTCTTTTTTCCTTCCTTCCTTCTTTCCTTTCTTTCTTCTTTCTTTTTTCTTTCCTTCCTCTTCTGCTAAGAGATGAGAATGATTTATTGTCAGTCTACTGAAACTATGATTGGTCATAGCATTGATCAGAATCCTGAAGTTTTTCAAACTCTTTCCTTTACATTATATAATCAGTATATAAATTGGTGCCTTGGTTCTCACTTCAATCTACATTAGTTGATGTATATCTTCTGAGTTTCTCTGAATCAGGTCCTTTTCATTCCTTTACATTTATATGTTATTTGGAAAGGCTGGAAACACAAAGAATTCCTGGAAATACTGCAAGAGACTCAAATATCTTTGACCAAAGGCAGTGCAGAATAGTGGAAGAAATCTGGAACAAGGTCAAAAAAGACTTGAATTTGAAGCCTGCCTTAATTAATTGTGTAACCCTGAACAAAGCACTCACTCAGTTTACTCATCTGTAAAACAAGACTAATATCACTTACCTTACAAGGTGATTATAAGGATTAAATGAGACAAGTTATTTTGTCACACAGTGTGTGTGTGTGTGTGTGTGTGTGTGTGTGTGTGTGTGTGTGTGTGTATGCATGCAATATTCTCTCTAAAATGTAATGTTCTCTGTTGAGATTTTCTTGGGGTCTCTGGAGGCAGCCTTCGTTTCAGTTCAGTAATCACCACAAATGCAGCCAGGGATTAAAGTCCAAATCCTTTATTGTCTCTTTCAAGTCTTGTCTCCTTCACTTGGGCTCAGCTAGTTTTCTGGAGGCCTTCTGGATCTTGGTTTCAGTGGAGAAGCAAAGGAAGAGAGCCTGCCACCACAGTCTCTGTCTTCCCTAGTTCTGAATTTGTCTGAGTTTATATGTTCCCTTATAGGTGTGACTCTTGTGGAACTCTGTTAAGTACTAAGTACATGTACTGAACTAGAGAACTGTTAAGCACCATGCTAAATAACCGTTGTCTCTATCAATTCCACTGAGTTAGCACCTTGTAAGAATTCTTATTTCAAATTCAGAGTTCTGGCCCATAACGTGTGTGTGTGTGTGTGTGTGTGTGTGTGTGTGTATTCAAACTATCAAATATTCTAATAAATATTCTAATAATTATGGCTTTGCTTAAGATTCTAGCTCATAAAGTTACCTTACAAAGACGTAAAAGTATGGCAAAGTTTTGCTGCATATCAGTGTAGTCAAATTGAATACAACACAAATAATGCTTCTACTTATAATAAGTATTGCTTGAAAAAAAATTATGGTACATATTTTTGAAGTAATATTGCCTCACAATTGCCCGACCTTATATCCTAGTAAAATGATTTATTTTGTTACTTTATGGTTTCATGATTTTATCATGTATGTGTGTAGCATCATGTATTTTACCAGTATGAGTACTCAACCTTACCACTAATGAAGACTATAATATCTCTACCTTAGTAAATTGTCTTGCCGTGTACTACCAAAAACATACATCCCTTCATTGTTGGCTGTTGGAATCCTTACAAGCTGTTAAGTCATTAGAATTTATAGAGACAATAATTATCTAATTTAGCATGGTTCAATATGATTGATCTGATCCTACAAGGAGATGTTATGGGCCAGAACTTGAAACAAGGTACTAAGTGGAATTGAAGAGACAATGTTTAAATCTAGTTTAGAACTGATTTAATCTTACAACAAATAATGGTTTCCCAGTGATTTAATGATTGATGTGTACTCAGTGTACAGCATGTAAGCAAGAATCTCTTAGGGCCAAAGAAAGAAGCCCACTCTCAGAGGAGGAGACAGATTCATCCATATTCCACCTTTGTGCTGACTGGAGACATTTGGAGGGAGCTAGGGGCTGAAGCTCAAGACTTTGAAGGACCCAATAAAGGACTGGATTTTAACTCCTGGTTGCGTTTGAAGTAACTTAGAACTGAAACTAAGGCTGCCTTCAGAAACCTCCCCAAGAAACCTGTTCCCAGAGAGAACGATTATATTATAAAAGGAAGAGAACACCACAGTTAGCCAGTCCTCTGTTAATGAGTCTGCAAGTTTGACTAAACTAACATATAGAAGATAAGCAAAAAACCCATCATCAGGTCCATACTCAAATCTTTAGTAGATTTGACAAAAACTGTACTTCTCTGGTATAGCTTTTCAGAATCCATGCTATAATGTGGCAAGAAATGGCTCTTTATAAGGAAGAAAAATAGTCCTTTTGAAGCTGAACATATTAAGCATCAAAGCTATTTTTCTAAGTTAGCTATATTCTTCTCACCAATTTGGAATCCTTCTTATAAGTATAACAACACTTTATTAGCAACAACAGTCAGTTCCTAAAATGTACCCTGACTCACCAAAAAGCTTTCACATGATTATTAGAAAATTCATAGAACATAGTTGATATTCCCTAAACTCCACAAGTCACTTCAACTCCAGCAATCACTCATTAGTTGCTCTATTAGAGCAAGGAATTATGCTATTTTAAATATTTCTTAGCATTTAACAGTTTCAAAGTCCTGATAAACCTTCTAAAAAGATGGTTCTAGTCTTAGGGTCTTTTATGCTAACATAGACTTAGCTGCTTCTGACATTTATTTCAATATCATCCTCATTAAATCCACGGTCAAAATTAAACCACAGATAATTATTTTACAACTTTTAAAGTGTTTTTCTTTGAATGATATTATATACTTGTGTCAGAGATTCTCTTTTGATCTAAAGAATTTAGATGCATTTTCTTTTCTTTTTTTCCCCCTGAGGCAATTAGGGTTAAGTGACTTGTCCAGGTTCATACAGCTAGGAAGTGTTAAGTGTCAGTTCAGATTTGAACTCAGGTCCTCTTGACTTCAGGGCTGGTGCCCTTTCTACTGCACCACCTAGCTGCCCCAGATGCTAGCTAATTCTAGCTAATTATCTCTACCCAGGTGGAATCTGGGAGCATCAGTACTTGGCACTCTCCCAAGGGTAACTACTAGCTCACCTTATAAGCACTCAGTCCTTTAAGACTTCAAAATATAGAATAATTTTATTATATAGTAAATGAAAGAAAAAGAATTCATTCACAGAACAAAGAGATCCTTCTTCTAGCATATCATCCCCTAAACCAATAAGCTACTTGCATCCTAGAATTTATACAAATATCATGGGTGGGGGCCCTTTCTACACCTCAGTGCTCTTTCATGAATGACTCTTTTATTATCAGTGTTTCACTGTTCTGCTGCTACTGTCCTCCACTTCTGGAAGGAGTCTTTGGTCCTTCTTGACTTTTTTGTTACTTTTAGTTGTACTTTGCTATTCCTCAGTCTACTTTAGTCTAAGTGCTATTCCTAAGTCTACTTTAATCTAAGCTAGCAAAGTTACATTGCTTTTCTTCCTCTGACTTATTTAAATTTTCTTCTGTTATACACTGATCTTTCACTCTTGTTATATATTTATATATCCCATCTATAGAAACTCCAGACCACCAGTCAAGAGTCAACCACAGGTATATCCTAAACATCAATATATATGGGATAAAACTAATAGGGTCATTTCTTGGGCTATTATATCTATGTATTAAAACTGTAATATTCTGATTCTTTCAGCAACAGGCAGAGAGCATTTCTAATTGCTATCTATCTGAAACACCTTAGTAGCTGTAAAAAGGAGGGTCTCCTATTTATTTACAAGACTGGATAAAAAACCCATCCAGAGTGGTATAGTAGATGATTGAGACTATCATGAGCTTTTTGATAAGAGTTGCTCATTGATGCATAGTACTGTTTTCTTTGGAGATGATATGTCTTACTTAAATCAGCCTATTTATGCTTTGAGCCTTGAGAGCCTGTGAGCTGTTAAAGGGAAATCAGTGACTATTACCTTGAAAAGACTTTGGGGTGGTTGATTTCTGGCCAAGATGGCAGAGAGGAAGCACACATCTACTTAAGCTCTGCATTTTCTCTCAGAATTTATTTCATGACAAGCCTCACAATTAGTGCTTGACTGAAAAAAAAAAAACCCACAAATAATTACCAACAGAAGACATTCTTAAAATTCTCCATTAAAGGTCTGTTTTTGCTTTAGGGCGGGGATGGTTAGACCAGGCACAGGCTGAGGGCAAGCAGCAGCAGCGAGAGCACAGCAAGCAGCTCACACTGAGCAGAGCAGAGAAGGGTGGGGTGTGATCTCAGCTGTCTCTGTGGAGAGAGCTTTACTATAGTATTGATTACTTTGCCCTGGCAGCAAGCCAGTAAACAAGCAGAGAGCTAAAAATACAGAGGGTGAAGACTATAACCCCAAAAAGCTAATGTTTGTCAGGACCTGGCCACACCCACCCACAGTGTCTCAGCACACGCTCAGAGTCTCAGAGCACAGACACAGTGCAGCCATTGCTGTCCTGCTAGTGCCTCACTGTTGTCCCCTGCAGTCTGCAGAGGAAGCTTGGTAACACCATCCACCCCCCTACTCCCCCACCCTCCAAAAAAGCAGACTGCATTTGGCTTTTTTCTGCTAGGTGTCTTCTTTGATTCTTCTCTGACAAAATGAGCAAAAAAATTAAATGGACCTTAACCATTGATAGCTTCTATATGGATAGAGAGCAGACTTTAAACCCTGAGGAGATTAAAAACAGACCGTCTTCAGATGAATCCCCAAACGGGGATATGATCTGGTCCTCAACACGAGACTTTCATAAAAGAAATTAAAAAGGCTCTCACAAGAGAGCTAGAAGAAAAATGGGAAAAAGAAAGGGAAGCTTGGCAAAAGAGTCTGGATAAGTCATCCCACTCATTTAAACATAGAGTGGATAAAGAAATCAAATCCTTGAAAAACAGAATTAGTGAACTGGAAGAAGAAAATAACTCTCTAAAAAATAAAATTGGGAAAATGGGAAAAACTTCCATAGAACAAAACAATTCACTTAACAACTCAATTGGAAAATTAGAAAAAGATATTTAAAAAGTGAGTGAAGAAAATACTTCACTGAAAATCAGAATCAAACAAATGGAATTGAATGACATGAAGAGACACCAAGAATCAGTCAAGCAAAACCAAAAAAAAAAAAAAAAAATGAAACAATGGGAAAAAAAATGTCAAATACCATCTTGGGAAAACAACAGACCTGGAAAATAGACCTAGAAGAGACAATCTGAGAATTATTAGATTCCCTGAAAAATATGATGAAAAAAAGAGCCTGGATATTATTTTCCAGGAAATTATCAAAGAAAACTACCCAGAAGTCATAGAAACAGAAGAATAAAATAGAAATTGAAAGAATTCATCAATCACCTACTGAAAGGGATCCTAAAATCAAAACACCAAGAAATATAGTGGCCAAATGCCAGAACTATCAGATGAAGGAAAAAATACAGCAAGCTGCTAGAAAAAATTAATTCAAATATAGAGGAGCCACAATAAGGATTACTCAGGACCTAGCAGTGTCTACATTAAAGGATCGAAGGACCTGGAATATGATATTCCGAAAGGCTAAGGAACTTGGTATGCAGCCAAAAATATCTTACCCTACCAAAATAAGCATCTGTTTCCAGGGAAGAAGATGGACATTCAACGAAATAAGTGAATTTCACCTATTTTTTTTATGAAAAAACTGGAACTAAACAAAAAGTTTGATCTATAAATATAGAACTCAAGAGAAATCTAAAAAGGTAAAAAGAAATCTTGGGAACTATATTTCTGCTATAAAGATATATAAAGAACACATTTATACTTTGTTCTAGAACTAGAGGTGGAAAGGAAATTGTACCCAGAAAAGAGTAAAGTGGGGATACTACCTCTCACAAAGAGGCAAAGGAAACCTATTATATCTGAGAGAAAGAATGGAGGGGGATGAACATAGTGTGTATCTTACTGCCATCAGAATTGGCTTAAAGAGAAAAATATTAGAAATATTCAATTTATGGTGAAACTTCTCCCACCTCATTGAAAAGTGGGAGTGCAAAAGTGAAAAGGGAAGGAGTAAGCTAAGCAGAAAGGAATACAGCAATTGTGAGGAAAAGGAGTAAGATAGGGGGAGTAACTCTAGGATAGAGGGAGGGATACTAAAAAGGGAGGGCTGTGAGAAGCAAATGGTGCTCACAAGTTTAATACTGGGGAGGGGAGGTAAGGTAAAAGGAAAGGAGAAAAGCATAGACAGGGGTTAACAAGATGGCAAGTAATACAGAATTGGTCATTTTAACCATAAATGTGAATAAGGTAAACTCTCCCATAAAAAGGAAGCAGTTAGCAGAATGGATTAAAACCCAGAATCCTACAATATGTTGTTTACAGGAAACACACCTGAAGCAGGGAGATACATACAGAGTAAATGTAAAAGGTTGGAGCAGAATTCTACTATGCTTCAGAAGTAAAAAAAGCAGGGGTAGCCATCCTGATCTCAGGTCAAGCAAAAGCAAAAATTGATATAATTAAAAGAGATAAGGAAGGGCATTATATCTTGCTAAAGTGTAGCATAGATAATGAAGCAGTATCAATATTAAACATATATGCACCAAGTGGTGTAGCATTTAAATTCTTAAAAGAGAAATTAAGAGAGCTGCAAGAAGAATAGACAGCAAAACTATAACAGTGGGAGATCTCAACCTTGCACTCTCAGAATTAGATAAATCAAACCACAAAATAAGAAAGAAGTCAAAAAGGTAAATAGAATACTAGAAAACATATATATGATAGATCTTTGGAGAAAACTAAATGGAGACAGAAAGGAGTACACTTTCTGCTCAGCAGTTCATGGAATCTATACAAAAATTGACCATATATTAGGACATTAAAATCTCAAACTCAAATGCAGTAAGGCAGAAATAGTAAATGCATCTTTTCAGACTACAATGCAATGAAAATTACATTCAATAAAAATCCAGGGGAACATAGACCAAAAAGTAACTGGAAACTAAATAATCTCATCCTAAGGAATGACTGGATAAAACAGCAAATCACAGACATAATTAATAACTTCACCCAAGAAAATGACAACAATGAGACATCATACCAAAATGTGTGGGATGCAGCCAAAGTGATAATAAGGGGAAATTTCATAACTCTAGAGGCTTACTTGCATAAAATAGAGAAAGAGAAGGTCAATGAATTGGACTTGCAACTAAAAATGCTAAAAAAAAAAAAAAAAAAAAGGAACAAATTAAAAACCCCAGTCAAACACTAAACTTGAAATTCTAAAAATAAAAGGAAAGATCAATAAAATTGAAAATTAAAAAAAAAAACTATTGAATTAATTAATAAAACTAAGAGTTGGTTCTATAAAAAAAACCCAACGAAATAGACAAATCCTTAGTAAATCTAATTTTAAAAAGAAAAGAGGAAAATCAAATTGTTAGTTTTAAAAATGAAAAGGGAGAACTTGCCACTACTGAAGAAAAAATTAGAGCAATAATTAGGAGTTACTTTGTTCAACTTTATGCCAATAAATTCTTTAACTTAAATGAAATGGAAGATTATCTTCAAAAACATAGCTTGTCCAGATTAACAGAGGAAGAAGTAAATATCCTAAGAGTCCCATTTTAGAAAAAGAAATAGAACAATCGATTAACCAACTCCCTAAGAAAAAATCCCCAGGACCACATGGATTTACATGTGAATTCTATCAAACATTTAAAGAACAATTAACTCCAATGATATATAAACTATTTGAAAAAATAGGGATTGAAAGAGTCCTACCAAATTCCTTTTATGATACAGACATAGTACTGATACCTAAACCAGGTAGGTTGAAAACAGAGAAAGAAAATTATAGACCAATCTCCCTAATGAATATTGATGCTAAAATCTTAACTAAAATATTAGCAAAAAGATTACAGAAAATCATCCCCGGGATAATACACTATGACCAAGTAGGATTTATACCAGGAATGCAGGGCTGGTTCAATATCAGGAAAACTATTAGCATAATTGACTATGTTAATAATCAAATTAACAAAAACAATATGACCATCTCAATAGATGCAGGAAAAGCATTTAATAAAATCCAACATCCATTCCTAATAAAAACACTTGAGAGTATAGGAATACATGGACTTTTCCTTAAAATAGTCAGGAGCATATATTTAAAACCATCAGTAAGTATCATATGTAATGGGGAAAAATGGGAATCTTTCCCAGTAAGATCAGGAGTGAAACAAAGTTGCCCACTATCACCATTATTATTCAATATTGTATTAGAAATGTTAGCTTCAGAAACTGGAAATTGAATGGATGCCCATCAATTGGAGAATGGCTGGGTAAATTGTGGTATATGAATGTTATGGAATATTATTGTTCTGTAAGAAATGACCAACAGGATGAATACAGAGAGGCTTGGAGAGACTTACATGAACTGATGCTAAGTGAAATGAGCAAAACCAGGAGATCATTATACACTTCAACAACGATATTGTATGAGGATGTATTCTGATGGAAGTGGATTTCTCTGACAAAGAGACCTAACTCAGTTTCAATTGATAAATGATGGACAGAAACAGCTACATCCAAGAAAGAACACTGGGAAATGAATGTGAACTATTTGCATTTTTGTTTTTCTTCCTGGGTTATTTTTACCTTCTGAATCCAATTCTCCCTGTGCAACAAGAGAACTGTTCAGTTCTGCAAACATATATTGTATCTAGGATATACTGCAATATATCTAACATATAGGACTGCTTGCCATCTAGGGGAGGGGGTGGAGGAAGGGAGGGGAAAAATCAGAACAGAAGCAAGTGCAAGGGATAATGTTGTAAAAAAAAAATTACCCTGGCATGGATTCTGTCAATATAAAGTTATTATAAAATAAAATAAAATATATATTAAAAAAAGAAAGAAAGAAAGAAATTTTAGCCTCGGCAATAAGATTCAAGAAAGAGATTAAAGAAATCAGGGTAGGTAATGAGGAAACCAAACTATCACTCTTTGCAGATGATATGATAGTATACTTAGAGAACCCCAGAGATTCAACTAAAAAGCTATTAGAAATAATTCATAACTTTAGCAAAGTTGCAGGATACAAAATAAATCCACATAAATCCTCAGCATTTTTATACATCACCAACAAAATCCAACAGCAAGCTATACAAAGAGAACTTCCATTCAAAATAAATGTCAATAGCATAAAATATTTGGGAATCTATCTATCAAAAAAAAGTCAGGAATAATATGAGTAAAATTACAAAACACTTTCTACACAAATAAAGTCAGATTTAAATAATTAGAAAAATATTATGTGCTCTTGGATAAGCCAAGTGAATATAATAAAGGTGACAATACTCCCTAAACTAATATATTTATTTAGTGCTATACCAATAAGACTCACAAGAAACTATTTTAATGACCTAGGAAAAATAACAAAATTCATATGGAAGAACAAAAGGTCAAGAATTTCAAGGGAATTAATGAATAAAAAAATCAAATGAAGGTGGCCTAGCTGTACCTGATCTAAAACTATATTATAAAGCAGCAGTCACCAAAACCATTTGGTATTGGCTAAGAAACAGATTGGTTGATCAGTGGAATAGGTTAGGTTCACAAGACAAAATAGTCAATAATTATAGCAATGTATAGTTGACAAACCCAAAGATCCCAACTTTTGGGATAAGAATTCATTATTTGACAAAAACTGCTGGGAAAACTAGACATTAGTATGGCAGAAATTAGGCATGGACCCACACTTAATACCATATACCAAGATAAGATCAAAATGAGTCCATAATTTAGGCATAAAGAATGAGATCATAAATAAATTAGAGGAACATAGGATAGTTTACCTCTCAGACTTGTGGAGGAAGAAGAAATTTGTAACCAAAGATGAATTAGAGATCATTATTGATCATAAAAAAGAAAATTCTGATTATTTCAAATTTAAAAGCCTTTGTACAAACAAAACTAATGCAAACAAGATTAGAAGGGAAGCAATAAACTGGGAAAACATTTTTTACAGTTAAAAGTTCTGATAAAAGCCTCATTTCCAAAATATATTGAGAATTGACTCTAATTTATAAGAAATCAAGCCATTCTCCAATTGATAAACAGATAATTTTCAGCTGATAAAATTGAAACTATTACCACTCATATGAAAAAGTGTTCCAAATCACTATTGATCAGAGAAATACAAATTAAGACAACTCTGAGATAACACTATACACCTGTCAAATTGGCTAAGAGGACAGGAAAAAATAATGATAAATGTTGGAGGGGATGCAGGAAAACTCGGACATTGATGCATTGTTGGTGGAGTTGTAAATGAATCCAACCATTCTGGAGAGCAATCTGGAATTATGCCCAAAAAGTTATCAAACTGTGCATACCTTTTGATCCAGCAGTGTTACTATTAGGCTTATATCCCAAAGAAATACTAAAGAAAGGAAAGGGTCCTGTATGTGCCAAAATGTTTGTGCGGGCCCTGTTTGTAGTGGCTAGAAACTGGAAAATGAATGGATGCCCATCAGTTGGAGAATGGTTGGGTAAATTGTGGTATGTGAATGTTATGGAATATTATTGTTCTGTAAGAAATGACCAGCAGGATGAATACAGAGAGGCTTGGAGAGACTTACATGAACTGATGCTAAATGAAATGAGCAGAACCAGGAAATCATTATATACTTCAACAGCAATACTTGTATGAGGATGTATTCTGATGGAAGTGGATTTCTTCAACAAAGAGAAGATCTAATTCAGTTCCAATTGATCAATGATGAACAGAAGCAGCTACACTCAAAGAAAGAACACTGGGAAATGAGTGTTTGCATTTTTGTTTTTCTTCCTGGGTTATTTTTACCTTCTGAATGCAATTCTTCTTGTGCAACAAGAGAACTGTTCAGTTCTGCACACATATATTGTATCTAGGATATACTGTAATATATTTAACATGTATATTTAAAAAAAGTTATTGTTTTCCCTCCTACACTTTTAGAATGTAAGCACACTATAAGTAAAGATTCCTTCACTCTTTATACTTACAATCACAGTGCCTGCCACATAGAAAACACTTAATAAATGTTGATTAATTGACAAGTTTTCACAAAAAAAGAAAAAAGAAAAGACCTTGGGCACTCTCATAGGTCACTGTTTGAAAGCATTTGTATTAAACTCTAGGACACGGTTTGTAAATGTGGTTAGAAATCAAGTTTTGAAAATATTTGTAGAACTTGACACAACTATTAAAATGCAATAATCACTCATTTATAAGGTGCAAATTTATATCACATCATTTCTTGACTTTACATTAGATTCACCAACCCAAGTTCTATAACTTGGATTCTCTCTCATGTAAATGTAAGTGTGATTTTTATGGTAGCATATATTAAATTGCATTTAATTCTTCACACAATTCTTGTTGAGCCTATGATAATATGCTCATTTAAAAATCATCTGCTCTACTTTAGTAGATTAGTCAGAGAGCACAGAACATCTTTAGGGAATGTCATAGGAAGTTCCCCCAAGCTCAATAACTATTTTGCTATTATGACCAAACAAGGAAATTTCACTTCCAAGTACAACCACAAACCCAGCTACTTTCCTCTATAAACAATTGTTCCAACATATTTTGGCCTGAAATTTTCCAGCTGTGCTCAAAAGCTTTGCAGAAACACATGGAAACTATTTCTTGGGGTTTATTTTTAATTATATCCCTTATTTCCCCATGGTCCTTTATACATTATTGCTCCCAAGGATACAGGATGCTCTAGAGACTGAATAACTTTCATGATAATGCCACTGTATGATCTTCTATAGTCAAGATTCTTCATTCTAGGACAGATAGCATCATTTGAACTTGTTCTGCTAGTTTATATGATACCTATATCATTACAGTTGTTTGTGTTTTGAACTCATCAGACATTAAATTATTTCTTTAGATGCCTATAAATATACCACACAACGAGGATCCCACAAATGTCATGCTATACCAAGATCCATATCCCTAATGACAGAATCCAATGTTTTTTCTTTATATAGATTCTCAGGCATACCATAATGAAGTGGTAGCATACCAAAGATGTGATTCTAGCAGGAGGGCCTAGTATATAGCATATAAAATACTTGATAACATTTTAAGCTTCCCTTTTAAGTACTGATGTGACTTTACTATTCAAAGTGCCCAGGTAGTCCTAAAATTGACATATTCAAGTTGAAAGCAACCTTAGAAATAATATAGTCTAACCCTCTGTAACTTCTGTTCCTATTTTAATAAATGAAATAAGTCTAAGGAGGTTCTATCCCAAAGAGATCATCCCAGTTCCTCAAGAAGCATCAGATCATAAACAGGGCATAGGATTCGAGATTAATTACTAATGTTATGTGGAGTGACCTGTGATATTCTAGTTCTGTCCCAATCTTTAGGTATTTCTGTGAAAAAACCTTCATGATTTGTAAGCATATGAAAAAAATAACAGAATGGACCTTATCTATATCCTGTGATAAGACCAATATTTGCTTAATGCACTTGCCCCAACTTCCTTGGCATAGTTTCTTTCCCTCAGAAAATCTGATTGGCCACAGTTTTCTTAATACAATTACCTGGGTGGAGACATAAAAACTCCCAGCCTCTGTACTCAAAGCCTCTCAGATAAGGTGACTGCCTGAGACTATAAGTTGCAAGATCCTTTTGGCTTACTGACCAGAAGCATTTTCCAGATAGAGCAAGGAATGCCACCATATATTTCTGTTATATATCCTTACTATGTTAGAGCAGAGCAAACTTCTTCCTTTGTTCAGTGACTTGCAGGGCCTCATTTCATCCCAATGTTGAACTTGAATTAAGAGGGGCTGGTGTTAGAGCCATCTAATGTGTATTCCCAGATGTGTTCACCTGTTATTTACCCCCAAAAATACCTATTCTGAATGAAGTCAGTATTTCTCCAACTAACCAACTAGTTGGAGAAATACTAGCTAACAATTCTTCATTTCCTCTTGGGGTCTCTACCACAAGCAGAAATAGATGAGTAAGAGTTAGAAAGCTAAGAGCTACAGAATCAACATTTCCAAATACTGGGACTGGAGAAGACTTTTTTTTTTTTTTTTGCAAGGCAATTGGGGTTAACTGCCTTGTTCAGTGTCACACAGCTAATAACTGAGGCCAGATTTAAATTCAGGTCCTCCTGACTCCAGGTCTGGTGCTCTATCTAGTGTGCCATATATCTGCCCCTGAAAAAGACTTTGAGAGTTCCTCAGACAGCAAAGATATAAAATCAGTCACTACTTAAAGAAATTAATTTAAACTATTCTTTGAAAAGTCAACTACTGATGCTGAAGCTTTGGTTGTGTAATGAAAAGACAGGACCTATTGAAAAAGACCCTGATGTTGGAAAAGATTGAAAGCAAAAGGAAAAGGAGATGGTAGAATACAAGTTGGTTAGATAGTATCATGAAAATAATAAATTTGAATTTGTACAGACTTTTTAAAATAGTGGAACATAGAAAGGCTTCGTCTACTGTGGAGAGGGGGGTCACAAAGACATTATTCAGACATGACTGAATAACTGAAGAACAATATTACAAATAGCAATGCTACTTTGATAAAATAAAAAAGCAAAAACCTAATCTTAACAGTGCATTCTTATATATGTTGCACAAAATCTTTTATTTGAAAAATTACTATCATTGGAAAGGCACAGTCCTAAATTATCTACCAGTGCTATCCACCAGCTTGGTTGGTACTGAATGGGACATTGGGTGAAGTTTTTTCAATCTATGAGGCCTTAACCCTAAGTCACATGATCCCTATTCTCACAGAAGATCAAGGTCTTGGACCCTGAGTCGCAAGAAGTCACATGATCTCTAAAAGGTCAGACCCAAGTCAGTGACAGGAAGTTACTGGAAGTGACCTGAACCACAGGAAGCAGACGACATTGGTGACCATTGGTCAAGGATAGTTACTTCCTTTCAGTCTATCCAATAAAAGGTTTGCATCTTTTGCTATTTAAATCCGGACAAGCCTAAAGCTTGTCAGGTTCCATGAGACATTGTAGAAGCTGGGATGGCTCCCAATTGTGCTTGCTTGGGCCTCTTTCTGCAGGGACTAAATAAATGATTTCTCTTTGTACCTGAAGATATCTCTGATTAGTTAATTTGGGAAAGGGGATCTAGTACCAGTCCCACACAGCACAATATACACAAGGAAAAGCCTAGAGGATTTAATTCACAGTGATGCAGAGGGAGAGAATAGGGAGGAGAGGCATGTGATAAGACTGACTAAAAGAAACATCAAATCTTTCATCATTGTGGTAACTTATGTTACAATTAAACTGCAATTGGTTTTACTTCATATTTTCTTTGTTTATAGCTACCTCTTTCTGATTCTAGAATTCAATGACATATATATGACATTTTAGAAATCTAATGTCAATATCAGATTTCCAACAATCATTGAAAAGAAAAATTGGCTCTTACCAAAGGCATTGATTAAACGCTTGATAAAAGAAACTACAAAACATTCACCACTGGAAGGCATTCTCCCACAAATACATATATGTTAAGTATGCCTGAGTTCATTCTCCCACAAATACATATATCAAGAGTGTACACAATCCACATGTAGAAAATACATGTGGGTAAAGTAACTCACATCTCCTGAACTTCAAGCTCTTAAAGGCCTTTTCCTCTTTAATTTTTTCCAAACTAATTCTTGATACCCTGGGCTAATTTTCTCTTGAAACCATAGTTGACTGTTTTGCTGCTAAGACCATGGTTTTCAGGGTAGCTAAGTGATGCAGCAGATAGAACAGCACCTACAGTCAATTAAGACTTGAGTTAAAATCCACCCTTAGACACTTACTTGCTGTATGACCACTGACAAGTCTTTTGTTCCTATTTGCCTCAGCTTCGTCATCTGTAAAATGAGCTAGAGAAGGAAATGACAAATCTCTCCACTATCTTTATCATTTATCCAAATGAGGTCACAAAAAATTGGGCATTAGACTTGTGATGGAAAGTGCCATCTGCCTCCAGAGAGAGAACTATGGAGACTGAATGGGGATCAAAGCATAGTATTTTCACCTTTGTAATTGTTGTTGCTGTTGCTGTTTGTTTGCTTGTTTTTTTTTTTTTTTCTTTTCTCATGTTTTTTCCTTTTGATCTGATTTTTCTTGTGTAGTATGATAAATGTCATCTGCCTCCAGAGAGAGAACTATGGAGACTGAATGGGGATCAAAGCATAGTATTTTCATCTTTGTAATTGTTGTTGCTGCTGCTGTTTGTTTGCTTGTTTTTTTTTTTTCTTTTCTCATGTTTTTTCCTTTTGATCTGATTTTTCTTGTGCAGTATGATAAATGTCATCTGCCTCCAGAGAAAGACTGAATGGGGATCAAAGCATAGCATTTTCACCTTTGTAATTGTTGTTGCTGCTGCTATTTGTTTGCTTGTTTTTTTTTTTTCTTTTCTCATGTTTTTCCCTTTTGATCTGATTTTTCTTGTGAAGTATGATAAATATGTTTAGAAAAATTGTACATGTTTAATCGATATAGGATTGCTTGATATCTTAGGGAGCAGGGGAGAGAGAGAACAATTTGTTACATGAGGTTTTGCAAAAATAGATGTTGAAAACTATATTTGCAAGTTTTTGGAAAAATTAAATATTATTAAAAATGTTTTTAAAGAATTGTAACAACTGAACAATAACAATAACAACAATCATGATTGCTGAAATTCCTTCCTTGCTTAGATGACTATCTCTAACTTTGGGGTGTGTTTCTCTGCTCTCTTGTAGATAAATATTTCCTAATGAAAAGTTATTCCTCTTAAGAGCAACATCGTAGACTCAAGGAGGAGGCAGAGAGAAATGATCTCCTTATAAAAATGATTCCTCCTCAGCAGTTGCTTTCCACGTCTGGCTTGAATTGAAAAATTACCTTTTGAACAGTTTCAATGTCTTTTAATGGTCACCTGGAGGGGTGGCTAATAATTACTCTTACAATGATATTACTCCTTTCCTAATTCACTCAAGGGACTTGTTGGAATCTCATAAAGGTATCACTAGGTGAATATGCATTGTTACAGTTAGTTTAACACTTCATTAACACTTTGTCATTACATTATGGGCTTTCTGGACTGGGGCAGGGGGCAGAAAGAGGGATGGCTAAAGCCCAATTTCCCTATGCATAAAAAGCTAGTTTTCCAGATGACATGCTTATCCCATCTGTGTTGAAAACATATCAGTCATATAGGACATGATATTAGGAAGTGTGGATAGATCAAGTTCAAATCCATTATTATTACTATAAAAACAGCAATATAGAATACACTACCCATGCTGAACAAGTAACTTTCATATTTAAAGGCAGCACAGCATTTAAAGAAAAAGGAAGTGCTCTGGTAACATCTGTAAAATCTGATGACTTATAAATCCCTGTCTTGCCACCAAGGGCACCTCATAAGCTAGTCAAGGGGTCCTCCAACTCTGACAGTATCAAGTTCTGAAGGTAATTATCATTGGTACCTGTTCAGTTAGTCTATTCTTTCTTCCTTGGACTGTTACAGGCATTTAAGCTTTTGTATCCCAAAAGGGAACCTGACACTCATAGCCTATCAGGCTAAAGGCATCTATTCTGCCTAGTTTGGTTGCTACTAGAAGTTAACTCTGGGCTTATGTCTGTCTCTGTCTATCTGAATATCTGTCTGTCTCTCTGTCTCTCTTTATCTTGTACTTTCTCTCTTGTACTCTGACTTTCTGTTTCTTTCTGCCTCTCTCTGTCCCTTTCTGTCTGCCTTTGTCCCTTTGAATCTGTTTCTCTTTTTGTTTCTCTCACCTAGTTTGCACTGAGAAAATTTTTCTATCATCTTTCTAAGAAGAAATTTCTTTCTCTTTCAAAAATAACTAGTAAGTTAGCACTAGAAGAATCTGCTTCTCCCTAGATGGATCTATAAGCCCAGCAAGAATTTTTGGCAAGGACCATGGTCATAGTCTGCACTCCTTGTTGTTTGTCTTTCATTCTTGAAGAGGATCATGACATCAGGAAGGTAATACCATGACATTTGAGTGACCTGGATTTAAGTGAGGGAGGACTGTGCAAGGTCACTTGCCTCACTTTCCCCTCCAGAGCCATCTGGGTCCAGTAGCAATTCATATATCAAGATAACTGGAGATAGCTACTGATTTAGCCAAATAGATACAAGATTGGATAGGTCCAGTCCAGTCTGTAGTTCATCATCTGGATGCCTCTATTATCCATTGAACCTGGCCATTGTCCACTCTGATATGGCCTTCTGTCAGCTCCTCATGGATTCTACAGAAAAAGCAATGGTTTTTCTTAAAGCCACTTCCCTCACACCTCCTAAGATAGCTTTTCCTTCTTCCCAGAAATTAGATCAAGAACAAGGGCAAAATTGCTAGAACTCTGGGGAAAAAAAACAAACTGACCAGTAGGCAAGTAATTGAGTCCACCACAGGTTCCCCATCAATTTATTTGTAAGCAGGGCCAACCCTGTGTTATATATAGGTATTTTTTGTTCTTGTTCAATCATTCAGTACAATTACTTATGAACTTGTGGGTCATATTGTCCAAGGGGTTTCCTTGGCAATGATACTTAGAGTAGTTTGCTATTTCCTTCTCCAGGGGATTAAGGCAGAGGTTAAGTGACTTGAGCAAGGTCATAAGGCTGATAAGTGCCTGAGGTCTGATTTAAATTTCAGGTCTTCCTGACTCTTGAGAGTAGTTAAATGGTGCAATGGATAGATTTCTAGGAGTTAGAAAGACTCATCTTTCAGAATTCAAATCTGATCTCAAATATTTAATAGCTATATAACTTTCAGCAACTCACTTAAACTCTATTTGCCTCAGTTTCCTCATCTGTAAAATATGATCTGGAGAAGGAAATGGCTAACCATACCAGTATCTTTGCAAAGAAAACCACAAATGGGGTCATAGAAAGTCAAATACAACTGAAAATGACTAAACAATAACAATCTTCCTGACTCTAAGCCCAGCATTCTGTCCCCTGAGCCATTTTGCTGCCCCAACATATATGCATAGGTAACACTAAAAACTAATTGTTAACAAACTGTATGCAAGTCAGACCTCTGGCCAAGAAAGAATACTTGTTCCAATAGAAACCTTGAAGCCAGCATGGGGCAGAGAGAAGACAAATAGATATTCAAATATCTAACGTATAACAAACCAAACTTTTTTTTGAAGGTCTGCAAAGGATTTATATATAGTAGGTATTGTCATTATCCCCATATCATGTTCTTTGAATATAAGAAAAAAAGTGATAAATTAGATTATAAATTTTTTAGGGCTTGTTGGTTTATTATTGGCATTTATTATTGGATTATTAGTAGATTATTTTAATTATTTATTTCAAACCAACACTTTTTAATATAAATAGTATTTCATTTTTTCCAATTACATGTAAAAGACAATTTTAAACATTCATTTTTGTAAGACTTTGAGTTCCAAATTTTTCTCCCCCTCTTCCTTTTTTTTCTCTCTCCCCAAAATGGCAAAAGATCTGATCTAGATTATTCATGTACAACCATGTAAAACATATTTCTACATTAGTCATGTTGTAAAAGAAGAAATAGAACAAAAGGGAAAAATCACACACACAGAAGTGAAAATAGTCTTCTTCGAACTGCTTTCAGCCTCTATCAGGTCTTACTCTGGATGTGAATAATATTTTCTATCATGAGTCTTTTAGAATAATGTTGGATCATTGCTTTGCTAAGAACAACTAAGAATCATAGTTGATCATTGTACAAATGTTGCTAATTAGGAAAATTACAACGTGTACAATGTTCTTCTGCAAACCAATACTTTTTAAAGAAAAACATTCAATGAACATCATATCTTCCATATTATTTTGTCCTCTTTCCATGTTATCATAGTCATTGTATGTTATTTTGTGTTGCATCTTTATTTTTAAAAATTATTTTTCATATATGAAAATGCAGGCATTTTCCATGAGGGTAGGAAAGCCTTTGTTATCTGCCCCAGCATATGGCTTCATGCTTTCCTAATAAAGGCCCTTAAAACATAACTGCTAAAAGAGTACAATCAACCCACAAGGAAAAAGATACTGTTTGAAAATCTCTCACCTAGTCATTATTTTCTATTCAATAAGGAACATATTCCATACTAGTGGGGCAATAGAATCAGCACCTGATTTGAGTACTACATCATATTAAGCTTTTAATATATATTGTTCTGTGCTAAGGGATATGTGATTTGATCTATAATATATCCAAATCCAGGTAAACAATAGGTCATGTTACATGTAAAAAATTATTCTTGAATTTAATATTTCCCATTTGTGAGGTATAGTTATCTCTGAATACTTATCCAAATGAGATCTCTAGTAAAATTCTGAGCAAAATGATCCCACAAATTCAGTTTGTTTGGATTTTTTGAGAGAAATAAAGTTTTTCATACAACTATATCTGCAAATTGTCTATTATCTATCCTGAAGGGAAGTTGGAAGTGAAATCAATTTGAGAGAATGCCAGAGTTTCCTACTTTTTAATATTCATCTTTAGGCTTCTTTCCCCATCGTGGGATAGCACTGTAACTAATGTATTTAAGGGTGCCGAATTTCTGGGTGCATATGTAACCTATTCTATTGCATCTTACTCCACAGATCTGAGAACCTATCATAGATACCCTCTAATTAAGCTTTGCAAAACAGTTCTGTGATTTAGGTAATAGCTAGAGATGTTAAGCCCCGGGAAAGCACATAGAAATGTTAAACAGTTTAACCAAGGTCACTTAACCAATTCATTTGATTGGGGAAAACTGAAGCTTCCTAACTGCCAAGGCAAAAAGAAAACTGAAAGCCTCTACTCCACGTAATTCACATGCTAAGGATCTAATTGAAAAGGCTGCCTTCTTTTTTTCTCTTCTTTCCCCCAGCTCCACCCTTTTTGCCCTCCCCCCATTAAATATAATAGAAACAGCTAGAATATATTTCTACTCACTTACTAATGCTTTTCAACCAAAATAAAATAGCTTTCAGTCATCAAATCATTTCCACTAGGTTGCTTATTGAAGCACTTTTTAACATCATATAAATATGTAACCCCTCCATTAGAGTTAAATTTATTTGTGCCAAATTTGAACATCCTTTTTACAAAAACTAATTTATTTACCCAATTAATTAATTGGGTAAGCAGAAGCTGGCAACCTTCAAAAATATCCTTTTAGCAAAAGCATCTCTTTCAAAAATGCTACTTTTCAAGTTATTTTTCAAATAGTATAAAGCCTGAAGACCAAATCCATTGTGTCGGATATCATTTCCTATTTAATAAGAAAGGGACCATCACACCTGCTCAAGAGGACACAAATACCACATTCTCCAATGAAGCTCAAAGACAGTGACATTTTTGTTATTTTATGTGCACCACTAACAATACTCTTGTAGAAAATAGCTCTCCATATTAAAAAAAAAAAAAAAAAAAACTTCATTGGTATTGGAAAGCCACTTATTCTATGTTTTACATCAGAGAAGTTACAGTTAAAAGAATTGCTCTACCCTTGAATGTGAAGTCTTATGTCTAAGGATATTGAATGCACAGGAACTCTACTGTCATATGGGAAAAGCCATTCTGACTGAATAAAGAAAATGTGTGCCATACACATTTATTAGCTTATAAAGAAAAATAGACGCATTTTGTTTATGATAAGAACAAATAAAATGAAAAAGAAAATTGGTACAGACAGTAGAAATCAAGAAGCCAGTCTGACGGGAAACTGTTATTCAATCATTCTCCAGATGAAATGGTGCAATATCTCCACACTGTGGCTAGATAAGGAATTACTTATTAACTTTCTATGCTCTGCCAAAATATTATGTTGTGTGGGTAATTCTCCAAAGGGTTTGTTCACTAGTAAATGAAGCCTTGTTTAAACAATTCTTGAAAATCATCTCTACCTAGCAGACTTCATCCTAATTCAAATCTTTATAGTTTTTCCACAATAGAAGGCTGAGCTGTCACACAAATGTTTGTTTCCCTTCTTTGGCCCATTATTCTCATCTGTCTTTTATTGTACCTAAGTTTCCATATTGCTATTTTTAAATGTAACTAAAACATTTTAATATTTTAAAAATATGTATTCAGGGGCAGCTAGGTGGTGCAGTGGATAGAGCACCAGCCCTGAAGTCAGGAAGACCTGAGTTTAAATCTGGCTTCAGACACTTAACACTTCCTAGCTGTGTGATCTTGGGAAAGTCATTTAACCCCAATTGCCTCAGCAAAAAAAAAGGGGGGGGGAGTAAAAAATATGTGTTCTCCTGCATGGGGGGTGAGGAACAATTCCTCCTCATCACTAATGGAAACAGTTGTTTTCCTTCAAAACACAATATAAGTACCACTTCATACATGAGGTATTTTCCTACCTGCTTTCTCTATCTATTATTCCTTCTCACAAAAATTCACCATATATTTTTTCTTGCATATATATTCTGTGTATATTGTCTCCCACAATAGAAAAGGTAGAAAGTAAACTATTTGTTGTCTTTGATTGGGATTCTCTCATTTCTATCTTGTATTCTGAGTGGCTTCCATAGTTTTTTTGCATAGAGTAGATGCTTGATAAATAACTGTTGATTAATAATACTATAGTTCCTTAAGAACAATGATTCTTTTTTTTCTGTCTGTCCTCATCTTCTAGTACTGTACCTTATAATTCTGTTTCTTGGCTGTAATGGGCTTGAAACTCTCGAGTTGATGCACTGAGGTCAGGACAGCCGAGCACTAAGGCTAACTATGGATTGAACAATACTCTATGGACATACGCTTGGAAAATGGCCCTTCCCACTATTCTGTGCTGGCTCGATGATTGGTGTATACAGAGGATTGTAGGAGGGACTAGGGGGTGGAGTAAGACTAGCCAGAGTCACTTTGGCGGTAGACAAGGGAGAAGGAAGGTCATGGAGATTCTGAGTCCATCCAATTCAATCCTACCTCTAAAGACCAAGAATAAAGACCAAGGACTTTTTGCTTGTCCTGATTCTGGCTGATTCTAAAGTATCCAGGGTGATAACACGGTCATCACATTTGGTGCCCAACATGTGGACCAAGGTTCCTAATTTCACTGAAGAAGTTTCCAGTGACCAGGAAGTAGGGTGAGTATTTTAATAGACAAATAGGGAACTTACTTTGTTAAGGGTTAAACTAGTAACCTTTTCTAGCTGAAATGGGGCAGATATTGGGAAAAGATTCTCCCTCAGCCCCAGGCCCAGCCCCACCCCCAGCCCCACCCCAAGGGGGCTCTATAAAAAGCATGCTTAAGTTGATCAAGGGATAAGGTTTAATTGTAACTTGGTTGCAGATGGCTAGACTCTTGGGTACATTAGAACATTCATCCCCTTGGTTCTTAAAGGAAGAAGAGATAGGGCTAGGTACTTGGAAGTTGGTAGGAGATCAACTATGTGAATACTACAATGATAAAGGTCCTTATTCAATTTCCAAGGAAACATTCTATATATACAACATAATACAATTGGCCTTAAAGAATCCTGCAAGTTATAGAAAAAAGAAAAATTCTAAGAACAGCCAGATGAGGAAGTGTGAGGACAAAGAGGAGGACAAAGAATGGATTAAAAGCCATATCACCAGAGGGCATAGGGAGTTAAGTGAGGATGAAGGGGGTGTGAAGGGCGTGTGTGATTCAACCCCACCTAAACTGGAACTGGTTCTTGACATGCCTCCATCAACTTCACCTTCCAGGATAGAGAGAAAAAGAATAGTGAGAGGGGTAGTGACACCACCAGCACCTCCCTCCCCCCCCCCCCCCCCCCCAGCAATCACGCCCTCGTGACTAGATTGCAAAGGCAGTACTTAAAGAAAAGGGACAAAATAAAGCTGATTTGAGAATAGGTATGTATCCTGTGATTCAACAGTTTAACTCTTCAGATCAAGAACTCCTTTTGATATAGAAATCCTCAAAGACCTGAAAAAGGCTTGCACTCTTTATGGGGCTACAGCTTATGTTAAGATGTTATTACAGAATTTGGCTTATGAAGTCTTAACCCATAGGGATTGGAAATCTATATCAAGGACATGCTTAGAATCTGGACAAAACTTGTTGTAGCTTTCTGAATATAATGAGCTCTGTAGAATACAAACTCAACAAAATAGTCATAATGGAGTTAATCCTCCAATCACCTATGACCAACTAACAGATGTAGGTTCTTAGGCAGAAATTTCAGTGCAGATTAATTACCCCTTAGCAGCATATGAGTAAATTGCTGCTGCTGCAATCAAAGCATGGGTTTCTCTCCTCAATAAAAACAACAAAGGTGAAGCCTTCACAAAAATAGCACAAGAGCCAAATGAACCTTTTGCTGATTTTGTGGGACATTTGCAGACAGCTATCATATGAACAAATGGTGAAAATGCAGTAACAGACATGATGATAAGTCAACTTGCTAAAGAAAATGCTAATGAGGTTTATAGAAGAATACTAGGACTACGCAATGATGCTCCTTTAGAGGAGATCATAAGACGCTGTGCCAGGCTATGATGTAGACTTCCCAAAATCCCAACATGGGAAGACAGGGTCCCTTCTGTCAAGGGACGTCCAGAGAAACTCATCAATGCTTTCAATGTGGTAAAGTAGGGCATCTGAGAGCTCAATGTTGGCATAGAGACAGAATGAGAAAACAGCATGGGAGAACAAAACCCAATACCCCATATCCAGCCTATGGATCCCTTGCCTCCAGGCACAATAGGCTTGACCATTTCACCTCCTGAGTGTACTTACAAAACAGTATCCATCCATACACTGTTGGGGAAAACTGGGGAATGTGTAGATAATATCCCAATCACTAATACAGGTAGACAATGTATGACTTATCAACCAGGAGAAGTAGTAGCGTCAGGTTTACTGATACAGACTCCTAATAAGCAATCTGGTGATAGTCGCTCAGATTCTGACTCCAAGCAACAAAATCCAGGAATATACTGGACAGCAGCTGTGACAGCTGACCGACCTATGCTCACTATCTATATAAATGACATACCATTAGAAGGATTGGTAGACACTGGTGTGGACCGTACAGTCATTAGAGGTGCCAATTGGCCTAATCACTGGCCAAAGATTAAGGCAGACACCTACATGTCTGGCATAGGAGAATCAATAGCAGCTTAAGTCAGTGCTACCCCTTTGAGATGGATATTTGAAGGTGAAACAGGAATTTTTACTCTTTTTATAGTTGAAAAAAACCCCATCAATCTGTGGGGAAGAAACAGTTTACAACAGTTAGGATTACAAATGAGTACTTTGGTTTTTTAGGCAGGGCTACTGTTGAAGGCCTGCCAACACTTTCACCTATTCCTATCCAATGGAAAACTGATACACCAGTGTGGATAGAACAATGGTCCTTAGGTAGTGATAAAATTCAGGCCTTATTAGACATAGTACAGGAGCAACTTGACCAAGGACACTTACAACCTTCTCTAAGTCCTTGGAATTCCCCAGTATTTGTTATAAGAAAGAAATCTGGAAAATGGAGGATGTTGACTGATTTAAGAAAAGTAAATGAACAGATGGAAACTATGGAAACTCTTCAGCCTGGACTTCTATCTCCTACTCAATTGCCTAGAGAATGTCCTCTTTGGGTTATAGACATTAAGGATTGTTTCTATTCTATCCCTTTGGATAAGGAGAATATGAAAAGATTTGCCTTTTCAGTGTTAACTTAGCTGAGCCTTATAAAAGATATGAATGGACAATTTTGCCACAGGGAATGAAAAACAGCCCCACTATGCATCAAATGTATGTTGCTGTTGCTCTTACTCCAGTAAGAAAAGCATTTCCAAAAGTTATGTTATTACATTACATGGATGATACATTGGGATGTGTATCTGAGGAACAAATGTTAGAAGCATGTCTACAAAAGACCATGGAAACACAAAGGAACTATAAATTGCACATAGCTCCAGAAAAAATTCAAAGACATGCTCCTTTTCAATATTTAGGATATGAAGTATATCCTAAGGTGTTATGAGCCAGAACTTGAAACAAGTTGATAACTCAAGGGAGATGTTAGAATCCTAGTGTTAACTCAATGGAATTGATACAATGCTTATTAATTCACACATTAGAGCAAATCCTTACAAAGTGATAGGTCAATTGCCTAATTTAGCATAGTACTTAGCAAATTGTCTAACTCACTAATGTATTTAAGTACTCATTGGAGTACACACGTATGGGAGATTCACAAAGTTAACTTTGTAACTTTGTGAATTCACACCTCCCTTAATCCCTCCCTCAGAAGAGGAGTCAATCTTTAAGAGATCATATATAAGAAGGTGACAGAGGCTCAGTCAGAAGTGCAATTGAAAAGATTGAGAGGGGAGCACTCTAGGAGGAAGCCCACAAGCCCACTCTCGGAGGTGCAGTCAGATTCATTCCAACTTTCACCTTTGTGCTGGCTGGAGATATTTGGAAGAAGAGAAGCCAAAGCTGGCAGAGGCAAAAAATTAGCAATGAGAGCTCTCAGAACCAAGGAAAGAGATAAGAAATAAACGTTTGAATTTTATCAACTGGCTATATTTGGAGTGATTATTACTTTTAACTGAAACTAAGGCTGCCTCCAGAAAACTTTCCCAAGAAACCTGCTCCCAGAGAGAACCAGCACATTATACAAAGGAAGAGAACACCACACTAAGGTGCTTACAGTACAAAAACTTTCTTTAAGAACAAAGAAGCTAAACATCTTAAATAACTTTCAGAAATTGATAGAAGATATCCAATGAATGCATCCAGTGTTAGGCTTGACTACCTATCAGTTACAACCATTATATGACATTTTAAGGGGAGACAGTGCTTTCAATTCACCACACCAGCTTACAAAAGAAGCTTAAGAGGCTTTGAGAAAAGTTAAACTGGCTTTATCCAATGTGGTTGAAAGAGTCACTCAAAAAACCTTGGAAATATCAGTTTTTGCTACACAAGAGTCATCCACAGCAGTCCTTCATCAAGGAGACAGTGTGATAGAGTGGGTGAACCTCCCAGCAAAACCAGAAGAAAGCCTTATTCCTTACCCAGTGCTTGTGGCTAGAATTTTATTAAAGGCCATTAAGCGAGCAGTACAATTATCTGGGATAAGACCTGACAAGATATACACCTTTTATACTAATGCACAAATTAATATATGCTGTGAAACCATCCCAGAGTGGCAAATTTTATTAGTCATGGCTCCAAATTTTACACATGGGTCTCCATTAAGGATAACCAAACTATTACATAACTGGCAATGGATTCTTGAAGAAAAGGTTTCTAAAGTTCCTCTTAAAGAACCAATTATCTTTACAGAAGCATCCAAACATAATATTTGCTCTGTATACTCTCGTGACTTAACTATAAAGAGAGTAGTCAGAACTCCTTTTCAGTCTACCCAGCAGAACGAATTGTATGCAATCATTTTGGCTCTTACTTATTATCCAGGAGATATAAATATAATATCTGATTCAGCCTATTCAGTAGGTGTTGTACAAAGAATTGCCACAGCCCAAATAAAATTTGTATCCTCTAATATATATCAGCTCTTTAAGGAACTTCAAGAGTAAGTGAGAAAGTATCTAGATAAGATTTATATCTTGTATATCCACTCTCATAGTGGACTTCTAGGTCCTATTTTTGATGGTAATTCAAAGGCAGATAGCCTTCTAACCATGTTGGCCAGTTCTCCTTTATTTCAGGAAGCCCAAGAATCTCATTTTAAATATCATCAGGCTGCTCGAGCTTTATGTTTACAATTTGGAATACAAAAGAGGAAGCTAGGAGCATAGTAAAAGCCTGTACAGCTTGCATTCCTTTCCACGCTCCTATACTGCCTCTAGGGAAGAACCCTCGTGGTTTGAGACCCAGTGAAATTTGGCAAATGGATGTGACTCATTATAAATCTTTTGGTCATCAGGATTCACTTTTGCAATACCAGCAGCAAAAGAGACAGCCCAAGTAGTCACTGAATTCCTTATACAAGCATTTGCAATTATGGGTGTGCCACAAGCAATAAAAACAGACAATGGACCTGCATATATTTCTTTTTTTTAATTTTATTTTATTTAATAATAACTTTATATTGACAGAATGCATGCCAGGGTAATTTTTTAAACAACATTATCCCTTGCATTCATTTCTGTTCTGATTTTTCCCCTCCCTCTCTCCACCCCCTCCCCTAGATGGCAAGCAGTCCTATATATGTTAGATATGTTGCAGTATATCCTAGATACAACATATGTTTGCAGAACAGAACAGTTCTCTTGTTGCACAGGGAGAATTGGATTCAGAAGGTAAAAATAACCCAGGAAGAAAAACAAAGAGCCTGCATATATTTCTAAACATTTTGCACACTTTTGTGCACAGTACAAGATTTTACACACAACTGGCATACCCTTAAGACACTCCTCCAAAAACAAAAGAAAGGGGGAGCCACAGTACCCTAGAGAACTTCTAAATCTAGCTCTTTATACTATTCACTTCTTGATTTTTGACAAAGATGCACTGGCTCCAGCAGACAGGTTTTATAACCCATGGGAAGGGCAGTGTCCAATGCGAGCAACTCCACTATCTTTAGATAATCGCCAGGTGATGTGGAGAGACCCAGAAAGTGGTGAATAGAAGGGACCAGATAAGTTAACTGCTTGGGGGAGAGGGTTTGCTTGCATCTTCACAGATGGAGAAGGAATCAGGTGGGTGCCAACAAGCCGTATTTACCTTGTCCATCGGAGAGAGACTGAGGAGAACCTTGAAACAAAGGAGAAGACCCAAGAAACATAGGGTGGTTCCGTTGCTGACTGTGCCCACCACTGAAAGAGCTTGGCAGTTATGGCGTTTGACTCATGGACATCAAAAACTGATGGACTTCAAAACCCTCAGGAATCCTCTGAGACATGATAAGATTGTTGTAGGACTTGAAAACCCTCAGGAATCATTGGATTCTCTGACACATGATAAGACTGTTGCAGAACTTGAAAATCTGGAGGAATCATTGGATTCCCTAACATGTGAAGCAATGGACAATTGATTGGTTCTGGACTATCTTTTGGCTGCTGGAGAAGGCGTATGTGTGACTGTTGTTTACATACCCTTCTTCTAAGACTTCTGGAAATCTTTTACAATATCGTGTTGATTCATATTGTTTGTTATATCACTATTTACATGTACAATTCATGTTTGTTACACCACATCGAGCCTGCACTGACTGTGGAGAGAGTCATCACTAATAGCCTGTGTGTTATTGCTATGTGCTTGTGTAATATCTTCCATGCTGTTGGGTTTGTAAATACCTGTTTCTGATAAGACCCTTCAGCCCAGAAACCCACTAGCAATCCCCACTTCCCTTTGGTGCTTTTCATCTCCCTTCCTGAGTTGTCAGGGAGAGCGTGATCATCTCCTTTTTAGTGCTTTCACTTCCCTTCCTGAGAAGTCAGGGGCATGTGATCACCTCCTTTTCACAGTGTGACCATCCGTGTTCTAAAACAAAAGAAAGTGGGAGATGTAATGGGCTTGAAACTTTTGAGTCAATGCACTGAGGTCAGGACAGCCGAGCACTAAGGCTAACTACTGATTGGACAATACTCTATGGTCATATGCTTGGAAAATGACCCTTCCCACTATCCTGTGCTGGCTCGATGATTGGTGTATATAGAGAATTGTAGGAAGGACTCGGGGGTGGAGTAAGACTAGCCAGAGTCACTTTGGCAATAGACAAAGGAGAAGGAAGGTCGTGGAGATTCTGAGTCCATCCAATTCAATCCTACCTCTAAAGACCAAGAACAAAGACTAAGGACTTTTGTTTATCCTGACTCTGGCTGATTCTAAGGAATCCAGGGTGCTAAAGTGGTCATCACACTGTAATTTCATCAATGAATATTTAACTATTCCCTTCAACAATGGATATCAATCACTGGCCCATAATTAATAGATTTTTCCATAATCACAAGCCTAGTATATTGTAGAGAAAAAATCTGATCACCTTCTATTTACAGTATTCTACTGGTTTGTAGATTTTTAAAATATTTGTAGAATTGAATTAAATGTATTATTTCAATGAATAATTGTCCAAATATTTTATATCTGTAATTAAAATAAACACACAATATTTTTATTTAACAAAATAAAATAAAATGAAAATGTGCTAGGGAAAGGATTTGGGGGAGATATTATAAAAAAAAAACAGATTGCTCTTTCCCAGATGAACAATTTTTTCTATACTTACGGAAAAAAAAAACAAACAAACACACACACACAAAAAAAAACTTGATCTTTAAAAATAGTACATGATTTAAAAGTACTTAAAACAGCAATTTGATTTGGATTTTTTTTTTTTTTTTTTTTTTTTTTTTGGTAAGGCAATTGGGAGATTAAGTGACTTGACCAGGGTCATGCAGCTAGGGAGTATAAGATTTCTGAGGCCGATTTTGAATTCTGGTCCTCCTGACTTCAGGGCCGGTGCTCGATCCACTGCACCACCTAACTGCCCCTGGATTCAATTTTTTAATAGTTCATTTATTCTTAAAAAATGAACACATTCTAAATCATTTTTCATGATGTTAGGTTTAAGAAAATTGGAAAAATTTGGAGTCAAAAGCATTAGGTCCAAATTTGACTTTTTATATTATTTTTGTGAATTGGTCAAATAGTTAACTATCTCTGTGCCTCACTTTCTTTACCTATATGCAACCTCTATCCCAAAACCCATTGGTATGGGACTTTCCTTAGTGGTAAAGATGAATGCCCTGCCCTGTATGAGTGGTAAGAGCAGAAGAGCTTAGTTTCTAAGCTAGTGCCTTTGGGGATTTTTTAGGATACATCCATTTTGAGGATTCATCAAGCTTCAAGTCTCCCCCAATTGCTCTTTAAGCACAAAGTCACTTGAGACACTTCTAAGTTCCAGCTTTGAGAGAAAAGATGGAAGAGACTAAATGCAGTTTTCTGATGAGGGCACACCATGCTGAATGGTCCTGTTCCAGTGTTTCCCATGTCATATAATTGATTCTAAAATTCTTAATGAGATACCTTGAGAATGTCCTTGCATCACTTTTCTGACCACCTTGCGAATACTTGCCCTGTGTGAGTTCTCCATAAAATATTTTTTTTGGGGGAGGGGAAAGCATACATTTGACTTGAGCAATGTGGCCAGCACAAAGGAGGCAGTAGAGGTGGGATGCTTGGCAGTTTAGTATGAGAAAGGACCTCAGTGTATAGTATCCTGCCAGATGATCTTTAGAATTTTCCTAAGACAATTCAAATGGAAGCTATTCCATTTTCTGGCACAGAGCTGGCATACTGTTCATGTTTCACTGGCATACAACAATGAGGTCAGCACAATAGCTCTGTAGACTTTCAATTTGGTAGTCTTAATACCTCTCCTCTCCCACTCTTCTTTCTGAGCCTCCCAAACACTGAGCTAGTTCTGGCAATACTCATAGTCAACCTCATTATCAGTGCATACATTCTTGGTAAATATCCAAGATAAGAGAACTAATCCATAGCATTCAAAACTAAACCATTTACTGTAACTGATGTTCCACATATGGATGGTGTGGTACTGATGGAGGACCTGTGTTTTTTGGGGTTATAATTGGTCAAATTGGTCAAAATCAACAGCCCTTCAAGATCTTAGAATAAAAAGGTCAAAGTGTCCCACTGCATCCTGGACCATTGCCAATCTTTATGATCTAAGTTTGCCTCTAGACTTCAATGTCTGTAGAGGAGAGAAGCTGAAACGGATGACTTTGCTCAGTCCTCCCTTACTAAAATCCAATTCACTTGCAAGTCATTCTACTCCTAATACCATTGGTCCTCTGAGAGCAACAATCAAACTCCTACCAAAAACATGATAAATAAAGCTTGTTGAGGTTAAGAAGTGCAGTTACTCTTCCCATAACATGTCACCAAAATGATCAGGTTAGCCACAAAAATAATATGGTACAGGATGAGACCCCAAAATCTGGTGTCTCAAATCATCCCAAAAGAATATAGGCATAGACCTCCAAATCAAGGGATTACACTCCTAGGAGAAGACAACATACAGAGCAGGAAGCTAGGAACATAGTAAGTACATAGCAAAGAAAAGTTTTTTGTTGTTTTTTAAACAACTAATAAGGGGAAAGACAAGTTCCTTGGTGGAATTCACAATCAACCAGGAAGAAGATGCTATTAAAGGAAAGAAGCCTTAGGGTGGGAGTACACCAGGGGAGGGCTGAATTCATAGAGAAATTTAGCAAAGATCTACAGTAAAAGCAGATTTTTATAAGAGAAATATAACCTTGGATATATAACATCATCACTTGACTTTCTGATTGGATATGTGAGGTTTCTAGAGATCCCCATCTGACCTTAATGAAAAGTCCAATTGGACAAAAGGCCTACTTAAGAACAAAAGACCTGCTTAAAAGGCTGAAGTGATCCAATCGTGCTTCTCCCAACTTGCCTCTGGGAGTAGCTAGGTTTCCAGATTTAGGCTTTCTCTGCTAACACCCACATTGCTATCCAGGACCTCATCAGCTATATCAAAATAAAGGAAGTAAATTATTCTTAAATAAACTCAATATTAAATCATCAATTTATTCTGACCTCCCAGACCTTCGATGAGAGGGAACAAATGCTAATAGAGATATCTTCTCTATATATCTTAAGATCATACAAGATCAGACCAAATCACTTTGTCCAGTTATCTGATCATTAACATTGATCAAAATGTGAAACAAAGTGGATACTTTGCACAAAGTATAGTGAAAATGAAATTCTGTATGCATGGTACTAAATACTTGTGTTTCCAGATGATAATACTTAGATTAAAAAGGTCAAAGTGTCCCACTACATCCTGGCCCATTGCCAATCTTTATAACCTTCAGAATACTTTAGGAATTCCTTAATGAGGTCCATGTTTGCTTAATAGAGATTGGCCTATTAATATATGTATTATCCATCTTCTGATATCAAACAATCAGCCAATAAATATTTATTAAGCACCTATATATATCAGGTACTGTGCTGGGATAAAAAAACAGGCAAAACACAGTTCCTACCCTCAAGGAACTTGACATCTATGGGGGGGGGGGGGGGAGGAGCAGCTTGGAATCTATAAAGCAATTTCTATACAGTATAAATAGAAAATAAATAAAAGAAAGAGAGCCCTGGAAGTAAGAGAGGATTGGGAAGGCTTCCTGTAGAAGAAGATATTTTTGTTGGAAATTAAAGAAAGCAGGAAGTGAGTAGTTGGAGTTGAGGGAAAGCATTTTAGGCTTTGGGAAATGCCAGACAAAATGCCTGATTGTTGTTCTCAACAAGAACCAATAATATCAAAAGGAGAATGAGTTTTAAGTGAATTGGATTTCTGTAAGGAAGAACTGGGCAAAGTCATCAGCTTCTCTCCTCTAGAGTCATTGAAGTCCAGAGGCAAAACTTAGATCATGAAGATTGGCAAAGATCTGGGATGCAGTGAGACACCTTGATCTTTTTAATCTAAGATCTTGAAAAGCTGTTAGGTGGTACATTGACATTGGAGTCAGAGGGACCCTAGTTCAAATTTTACCTCAGACACTTGACACTTATTAGCTGTGTGATCCTGACTACCTTACTCCTTCTTCCTTTCTCTTTCCCCTTCCCCCCAAAAAAGGAAAGAAAAGGTAAGGTCTTTCCTAGATCTCAGTTTGTCTAAGACAAGAGATATTCAGTGAGTAAAGTCTAGGTAAGAATTAAGGCAAAAGAGAACCTAGTTTGTCTTCACAAAAGAAACAATCTGGGAAGGGAAGACCCTCAGAGTTTCTGGTCAGAACAGAAATAATTGCTATTTATATTCCCATGTGGTTTAGGGAGTGAGTAGGTGGATATTGCTTCAAGTATTAACATATAAGAGAATAGAAATATTTTCCCCCTTCTTCGCTTTGTGTTAGTCCTTAAACAGATCACACTCTCTTTATTGAGATTAGTAAAATTACCTCTCCTTTAACTTTTTCAATTTATTAAAATATAGCCTCACTTTTCTCTCTCTCACTTAGGAGCCCAAGTTCCTTTCATTCTTTAACAGTTGCCATAATTCTTACCTGTTCTCCCAATTGCTGTGCTATCTTTCTTTCATTATATCAATTTGCCTTGTTCCAGATAATCAGTAATCCCTGGAATATCCTTTCCTCTACCAAATAATAGCCAGGAAGAGAATGAGAGAAATGTCCTAACTTTCTATAAGAATTAGGTATATGATCAAACTAAATAGACTTTGAACTGAACTAATTATATTGAAGCTTTGCTCTTACATATATATGCCCTCCAGTTAGATCAATTTGCTGGTTATTAACATGCCCATGTCTTTTCTTTAGCATGATGGGTTTTGATATTGAGCTACAATTATGACTATGGGTATGCATCAAATTATCTGAGAAATATCTATTTATGATAAGGCTTAATCTTAAGGACATCAAAAAAGTTCCTTTTTCTAATGGTTAGAGCTCTCCAACAGTGGAATGCTCTCTCAATTATAGCATAAGCTTCCCAGAAATCTATATAAGTTTCTTGCATGGTGTGGGAGGTTAGACAAAAATGACTTCTAATGAATCTAATTATATGATTTTTGATGAAATATATTATTTAAATGAAATGGAGTTGTTTAAGATTTTAACTAACAAAATTTAAAACTTCTTCCTCAAATATTAAGTACTAAAAGAATTTAGACAAATATCTATTCATATAACATAAATGTTAGACATAGATCATTTCATAAAGCCAGGGGTATGCAATCCATAAAAGAAATATATCAGAAATTCAGGAATCTACTATATTAAAGTAGATTTCAGACTTTAAAACAATATATTATGATAATCAGTCTGATAGAATTGTCACATCATTAATCTCTCCCAATCCCAGAGGTGCTGTGTAAATATGTTTGAATCCCAAACCACTGGAAAATATATCTTAAAGTCATTGCACACATTAATATTTATAGTCAGAATATGCAATAAATAATGTGATTAAGTAATTTACTAGATTAAGAAAAGCCATTTTGTGATTCACTGACATTGAGTCTCCTGATGAATAGATAAGATAATTGAATTTGAATGAATAGACAAGACAATTGAATTTGATCTTATGGATCTATTATTTAAATGAATACCCTCAGGATTTCCTCAAAGAAATATATGGTTCTAATATATTCCCATTATAGCAATATGTATTTTTTTTTATTTCTTTTAATTTAAACCTTTAGCCTTGGTAGAAATGGTTGAACTAGGAGAAGTTGAAGCTTTGATCTTACATATACATGTCCTCCAGTTAGATCAATTTGCTGGTTGTTAACATGCCCATGTCTTTTCTTTAGCATAATGGGTTTTGATATTGAGCTACAATTATGACTATGGGTATGCATCAAATTATCTGAGAAATATCTATTTATGATGAGGATTAAAGGAAGTTATCATCCAGATTATAAATCTTATCCAAATATTTGCAACCAGAGATAAGTCAATTTCTCCATCTGGGCCTCAGTCTTCCTTTTTAGCTTTTGTGTATAGATGGGGGGATCAGAGTGGGTGAATTTATTTTACATCTGCCCCCAACTGAGTTAATATAATCTCAAAAAGCAACGGGGACAACAGGGACAATATTCTGTTTTAAAGTAAAGTTAAGAAGATTTTATATTTTTTATTGCTACTTTATGAAATATTGATTGATGGAACTAAAAGGACTGATTGCCATTAGCTAAAGATCTTTCATGCTTCGATAATCTTTAAAAAGCTAATTTGATAACGCTGGCAAGAGAGTAGAGGCAGGACATCTTTGGAGTTTCATTTTATTTTTTTTGTTTGTTTGTTTAATTACATTTCATTTGTGGAGATTATTAAGGGATAGGAAGGAGGAGTCTACAACGTTTATTCTGAGAAAGTGTCAGATCCTATTTCTCTTTAGGAACTTGGCAGGACAAAGGACGTATTTTTTTTGGAAATGAGGATTTTGAGATGAAGCACTCCAACAACACCAAATTCCCTGATCAATAGTGCCTGTTTGATCCCTTCTGGGAAAAAATAGAATTGCTTGGAAGTAGAAAAGCAAAGGGCAAAAGTAATCTAATAGAGCAAAAAACTGAAAAGGAAACTGAGGTAATAAGGTTAAATGACTTGTCCAATGTCACACATTTAGTAAATGTCTAAGATAAGGATTTTGAATTCCAGACTGCCTGACTACAAATCTAATATTCTATCCATAGTGCTGCCCACATGGAGAGCCAGCTAGGGAAATAGAATCCATCTCTTAAAAGGTATCACTCTTTATCTTTCAACTTTAAAAAGGCAGCATTGGGAGGAGGGAATTCTCTTATCATCCTCTCCTTCAGCCACAGAATTTTGTAAGAGAACCACTCTCCCAATAAGATATACCAAAACCCACACCTCCAAAAAAAAAAAAAAAAAAAAAAAAGGCAGCAGAAAGAATCTCAACAGTTGCATAACCCAACATTCATTAAAGCAATTCCCACTTTAATTTAGCTAACAAACTATAATCTTGAGGAACTCCAAGAAGGTGGAGACTACCACCTTTCAAAGCTGTTTAATTTCCCTTTTTGACAGCTCTAATTGTTAGGTAGTTTTTTCCTAACATGAAGTCTAAATTTATCTCTTTATTACTTTCAACCATTGTTTTTTCTTTCTGAAGCCAAATGAGTTTCTCTCCTTCAAATGACAACCTTTCAGATACTTGAAGACATCTATCATATGCCCTCACCCCCAATTTGTCTCTTTCCTAAGCTAAGTATAAACAATTCCTCCACTGATCCTCATATAGTTCTTTTCAGGACTAAAGCCAAATAATCAATTCTCAATTGTGGTGCCAAAAGCCACAACATAGTCAGCAGCCATAGCCCAATAAAACCATCTTAGTATACAGACCAAACCAAGTAGAGGATAACCAATAAACTACAAACCTATAGGTGAGTTTGGGAGATTTCTACCCCTAAGCATGTGAAGACTTTCTCTGGCAGAATTGAAGGATGAAAATAATTCATTCCAAAAGCCATGAAGGCAGTTGAAGCACTGTGAAGCATTTAGAATTTGGTCATACATTGAAGATGTCAAGATCATCCACTGCATCCTAGGCTATTGATAGCCATCTTAACTTTTGATTTCAAGATGATGGAAGGGAGGCTAATGACTTTGGTTCATTGAGTTGAACAACAAACAAAAATACGACATGAATTCAGGACCTTTCACTATTGTTATACTTTTATGGATGCTCTTTAGATGATCACATTCTTTCAGAAACTCATGGTGCCCAGAGATGAATACAGAATTCCAGATAAGGCCTGATGAGAGCAAAGTACGATGGAGTTACAATCTCCTTATTCCTAGAAGACCCTAAAATCTCAGTTTTATAAGCTTGTACTCCACTAATATTTCCAGATTTTTTTCAGAATAACTGTTATCTGTCTTTCCCATGTTGTGCTTGTGAAGTTGGGGGATATTTTTTAACCCATGTGCAAGACTTTATATTTAATTCTACTTAATTTCATCTTATTGTACTCAGCCCAATTCTCTAACCTTTCAAGTTTCCTTTGAACCTGAACTGTATCACCTACTTTATTAGTTATTCCTCAAATTTTATATCATCTGAAAATTTGACAAGAACACCATGTCTGCCTTTATCCAAGTCATTGATCAAAATGTTAAATAGCCCAGAGCAAAGCACAGATGCATGGGATACTTCCCTAAACATCTGCTATATTGACATTGAACCATTAACAGCAATTTTTTTTTTCTGAACCATATGATCAAAACCGAATTCAGGTATATCACAGACAAAATGGAAGTATGTAGAAAGGTAATTCAGAGAATATCAGACAAAAAAAAAAAAGAAAAGAAAAGAAAAGAAAAAAGAACATTAGTAAGGAAGTAAACGAAACTACATTGTAACAGAATTAGCAAGATGAATATATTCCAGTGGTTCCTTGAAGCACTAAGTACTTTACCAAGGTATTATTTGTTCTTTAATTTTAACTCAATATATTACAGCATAGATTGTTTTAAAATAAATATTTCATATAGTTAATTTAAAAAAAATTTTAAATTTGTACCACTTTGATTAACATTTATGTTTATAGTTATAAAAATGGAAATAAATAAAATTTAGCTATAGAGCTGAAATTATAATTATAACAAATGTATGTATATGTATACACATACATCCATGTACACACACACACACACACACACACACAATCCTTTGCAAAAACATCTCCTCACACCATTTAATAAGAAAACTGAGACCTAAGATGGTAAATGACTAATCCAGAGTTATATTTTCAATGATGAAATTAGAAGATAGACCTCCCAAATCCTAATCAAAACTCTTTTCACTAAAATTCTTTTTTTTTTTTTTTTAATCTTCACGTTCAAAAAAGACTAAGAAATAGTTTAACTGTAGTACTGTCTAGGCCACCCCTAGAGTCAATCAGATCAAAATGCCAGGAATTTTCTGCATGTGAAATGTATTGTCATGTAATGAGAATGAAGGTTTAGTATGGACTTCAGGTATCTGGAGTAAATTCTGGGTATGAAGGTAAGCATATAAATGTATTAGGGAATGAAAGAGGGGGAACACAATAAAAGAATTGGAGGCTCTGTAAAAGAGTTTATGACAAAAATAGAACACTAAGCAAAATACACTAAGGACATGTTCTATCAACTACTAGAGCCCCTTGATTGTTCAAGAATTTGACAATAGTTTTTCTACACCGACCTGTTTGTTTCAATTTTCCTTTGTCCATTTCAGATAAATGGAATCAGATAATCTTCAGATAAGAGTGAGATTCATTTGATGCCTACTCTTCCTACTTCTTTCTCCATGTTTGTATATTTTTTCTTATTGTTTGCTGTTGTTCATCTATTTTAGTCATATCTGGTTCTTCATATTCTCACTTGGGGTTTTCTTGGCAAAGAAAATACTGGAGACTGGAGAGGTTTGCTGTTTACTCCATTACATTTTACAGATGAGGAAACTGAGGCAAGCAGGGTTCAGTGACTTAATCAGGGTCACACAGCTAGTGTCTAAAGACAGATTTGAATTTAGGAAGATGAGTCTTCCTGACTCTAGACCCAAAACTCCATTTGCTATATAGTTGCCTTTTTTATGTATTCCAATTATAAGTAGAAAGTGCCATCCCTATTCCTCTTTTGTATACTAGTGTATTATTTGTATCTTCCCTTCTCTTTTCCCTTTTAAAATGTTCAGAACTGAACTGATCTTTCACCTCTGGATCCTTAACCTAGGATCTTTATTTTCCTTATTTAACTCTCTCAAGAGCCTTTGAAGGTATTGTTATTTTTTCTTGATTTACATCTGAATACTTCATTGTATTCTTGCCAATGCACAAACAAGATATAACTGAAAAATAAGAGAGATAGATAAGAAAATCTGACCGAAGTTGACATTTGGATGATTAACTTGGCACTTGTTATCCAGAAATAAGTTTTTATACAGGTTTCAGAATTCTCTTTCAATGGGAAACATCCCATCCCATCATAGATCCATGAATAAAAATTGGATTTAAAAAAATGGAGAAGAAACCTTCTTCCCCATTAGAATGTTAGCACTATATCATCATACAGTTCATTCCAATTGATGAAATCAATTTACTATTCTCAGTTTCTCCAAACTCTTTTTTTATGCTTCAAAGTTCCTACTAAGTTCTAGTCTTTTTGTCAGAAATTATTGAAAGCACTTTATTCCATTAAAGAAATCTAATTCTTTTTTTATCTGTAGGATTAAACACAACTTTGCATGGTAAGTTATTTTTGTTTGTAAGCCTATATCTTTTGCCTTTTGGAATATCATATTCCAAGATCTCAGCTCATTTTTAGTAGAAATGAGGGATTCTTAAGGGATTCTTGTTACTTGCACTGTTTCTTTCTGGATGCCTATAGTATTATCTTTCTTTGATGAGGAGGCTCAGGAATTTGCAATAACATTTTTGAGAGTTTTTCCGTTTGAGATTTCTGTCAAGAGGTGATTGATAGATTCTTCCTATCTTTACTCTGCCTGGTTCTAATAAATCTGAAGTCTTCATCTATGATTTCTTGAAATATAGTGTTCAGGTGTTTTATTTGGTTTTGTCCAATCTTTTTTTTTTTTTTTTTTTTTGGCTGAGGCAATTGGGGTTAAGTGACTTGACTAGGGTCACTTGTTAAGTATCTGAAATCAGATTTGAACTCAGGTCCTCCTGACTTTAGAGCTGGTGCTCTATCCATTCTGCCACCTAGCTGCCCCTGTCCAATCATTCTTAAATTATTTCTTCTACACCTGTTTTTCATGCCAGATTGTTTTTTGTTTGTTTTTGTATAAGATGTTTTACTTTTTCTTCTTTAATTTTTTTTTATTTTGTTCTAATATTCCTCACTATCTCATAGTCATTAATTTTTGTTTGGTCTATTCTAGTTTTCAAAGATTCCATTTCTTGGGTAAGGATTATCACTTTTTTTTCTTCTAAGCAACTTATTCTCCTTCCAGGTCTTTACTCAGATGCTTTTATTTCATTTTTTATTACATACTTCATCTCTTCTATGTATTCATGTAGTCTATGTAGAAAAACATTTTTTCTTTTAAGATTTTTCTTATAATTGCTATAGAATTACATTTGCCTAATTTTTGTTCCTTGATGATGTTATCTTTGATTTGCGATTCTCTCCAGATTTAATTTCTGAACTAGGATTGTACCAGGGTAGACATCATTCCCTACTTCCCTCTCTCGTTTGGGGATGATCAGTTCTTCTTGCTCTTGGTCCCCTGGGTTCTTGTACTGACCTACACCTTCCAAGATTTACTGCCACTGATCTTTGAGATTAAAGGTTCTATATGTGGGGAAAAAATTGCCCCAAAAGACCAAAAGGAGAAACTGAGGCAGAGCTCTGAGACAAAAACACACTTTATTAGGGAAATCCGGCTCCCTTCCAACCAAGAAGATTCCAGACCTTTCTCCCAAACTGAGGTATCACCTTCCTTCAGGACTCTATTTTTATAGGGTTACAAGTATGCTAAAAAACAGAACATTTCATTGGTTACCATATAATACATAGGTTAAAGTATGAATAACAGCCAGGTTTCAAAGTATAAAATGGGCAATGCAGGAAATATTTCCAGTGACTACATGGTCATAAGATGGATGCTCTACCCTTGGGTTGAGCAAGTGGAACTGGAGCATTCTACTGATCAAGAAATGGATGAGCCATCTCTTAGAGTGGGCAAGTGGAGGTAGCACATCCCTAAGAACACTTTGGGGTAGGTGAGTCTTAGGGGCTTGCCATCCTACCAGCATGAAATGTGGGTGAAGCAGGAAAAAGATACTTTGTGTCAGTGTTCTTTTGGTACTGTAGTTAGGCAAATAGGCCTCATGTCTGATACACAGATAATTTCTATTATAAAAGCAATAGGTCTGCAAAAGGCCTCTCTATCAGAATCTGTATTTTTATACAAACTATGAATTACGTAGTTCTTTTTCTTCCTTTTAATGTAAGTAGAATAGTTCTCTCGGGGGAGAGGTGCAGGTTTCTTGGGGGAGGTTTTCTTGGAGGCAGCCTTAGTTCAGATCAATAATTACCCCAAATGCAGCCAGCTGGTAAAAATACAAACGTTTATTTCCTCCTTCTAAAGCAGCCAGGTTAGTTGAGGCCTCTCTCTCTGCTTGGTTCCAAGAGCTCTCTCCGAATGTCTCCAAATCCAAAGGTTTTGTCCTTCAGCCTCTGCCTCTGCTTTCTTCAGCCTCCAGCCAGGACAAAGATGGAATGAATGTCTTGTCTCCTTCACTTGGGGCTCTGCTAGTTTTCTGGCGAGTCTTTCTGACCAGCTTGGTCTCAGTGGGGGAAGGGCAGGAACCCAGCCACCACAGTGGTGTGAGATGAAGATGAATTGTGCTTCTGAGAGAGTCTTCTCAATCTTCAGTTCAGCTCTGACTCATGGATTCTTCTGACTTGACGCTCTTCTCTTCATGTTATTTGGCTGAATTCTCCCTGAAAGGGAGGTGTGAATTCACAAAGTTTACTTTGTGAATCTCCCATACTTGTCAACTCCAATGAGTAAAGGTGTGAACACAAGCATTGTATCAATTAGTTCTACTTAGTACCTTGTTTCAGGTTCTGGCCCAAAACATCTTCTTGTAAGATCAGATCAATAATCTATCAACTCTAATGAGTTAGCAGTTTGTAAAGATTCCAACACTTATTATTGGGTGATTGACTAAATAAATATTACTAAATGAATAATTACTAACAATCATTGTTCCCCATAAAATTATAATGGACTGATTAATACTTATTATAGTTTGAATTGAGGTCCCAATAAATCAACTTTCTCATGTAATATTTAGAGGACTTCTAGTGTTTCAAGACCCCAGAGAAACGTTGGAGCCCCTTAACTTGTGCTATCTCCAATGACTCCATCCTGGGATTTTCTGACCGAGGCTTTCTCAGCAATGTCTTCTACTCTTGACATCTCCAATCATCCTTGGTCCCATTGGGAATCTATCCTTTTTTTTTCTGCTAGAAAACACCTTACTTTTTGTGAAGTTCTAGGTTTTGTTTGGATGTATTGATCATTATTCAGTTTGCTGGGAGCTTCAAGGTTTTGCTGAATGAAAAATTGAAAGTTTAGTAAACTGCCTTCCATCTGGGAAGTTATCTTGGCAGGAAGTCTCTCCATTATATTGAAAAACCATATAGAACAGGATTTTGGCCTCTACCTCCTTAACATTCCCATCATTCATCACAATTGCAAAATCATGGGCTTTAAAGGTAGAAAGGAATCCTTAAATCCTCTATTTTTACAGAGGAGAAAACCAAGGCTACGAGAGATTAGAAACTTGACAAAACAATAGAAGTGATAAGTATCAAAGCCAAAATTGTTGAATAGTTATTCTCAAAAAAATGGGATTAAGACTCTGCTAAAATATTCTCCAGTAAGAGAATTACTATTTTAGAAATCCCATAGACCTGGGGGATAGGGTACTCTCTACTATCAAAGTGCATTTTTCTAGCCTAACTGGGTTTATTCCTCAGGGACTGTGGCTCCAAAGAGATGAGTCAGATTCTTCTTCCACTCTCTGACTGAATATATCTCCAACTTAGAGTAGAACTCCAGGCTGCTTTCTTAAATAAAAGTTTCTGTTTGACTCATATCAAACTCTCATTAAAGTGCATTAGTGAGGTCCTAAATATATTTACTGCATTGGAGAGATATTTATTTATTCTTTCACAAAAGAAACCACTTAAAACACAAAAACCTCATAAATATCCAATAACAAGCATTTCAACTGATCAACAAATATTTCTTAAACATCTACTAAGTACCAGGTACTGTCCTAAGAACTGGAAATTATTTGTTGTTTTGCCTAGAATGCTGTCAGTAGATATAAAAGTCAGACTTGCAATTTGACTAAAAATCCTAGTTTTTTCTTATCTGACAAAGTCCTGGGTTACTAGGTAGAGTTGACAGAGCCGAAAGTACTGATAAACTTACGCCCTGAGGTAAATAGGGAAGGGCATTGATGGGGATCAGTTCAATTTTATAGTTCCACTTTCTAGCTATGTCCAACCAGAAATACAAGTTATGTCAAACCCCTAAGGTTAAATTTCCCCTATAAATCTGTCCATGGCCCACACCAAGTTTGCTGAGTATCTTTTGGGTCAGTCTGCACGGCATTCTGCCTTTTGGTGTCTTTCTTCTCACCTCTTCCCCCTACCTCATGTTTCTTTCCTCTCATTCCTCCACCACGCCTCATAATGTCTTTCTCCTTATAGCTAACATTTTTAGGATACTAAATCCCTTTTAGGATTTCCCTGCCTATCAATAGTATGCTCCCTTCTTAAGGAGTATTTCCTTTCTCCTTATGAGTTCCACTAGGGAACTTGTCTTTTTCATTGACATTTGTTAAAAATTTTTTTCCTTGCTAATTATATGCTCTCCCAATTCTATTTCATATTTACCATTCCTGGTTTCTATAATCTCTTCATTTTGGCTGTAACCTCTTCTCCTAAATAAACCTACTTTTTGCCCAAGAGAAAGTCCATTGTGAATTCTTCACATGACCAAATCCCAAAATTTGGTGCCTACATTATTCCCATCATTTGGTACTGAACCCCAAACACATCATTTGGAACTAGGGATTGCTACCCTGAACACATCATACATCATATCTGCCTATCTCCAACAAAACATCAAGGTAACAATATCAGTAAGTTATTGTCTTAGTCTAAGCACTTGAAATGTGTTTTTTGTTTTCCTTTTGAGTCCCTGTCAAATGGAATAACTTTTCCTCCACTGAAACCTCAAGTCCTTTAAAGAGATAGCATCTACCTACAGCTACCTATCTACAAATATACAATAATTCAAAGGTAAAATAAGTTCCAGAGTAATTCATATCGAAGAGGGGAAGGAGAAATCATTTTAATTGAAATACTCAAATAATGCAGATAGAAATATCTCTTGTGTTTGGGAACTCAAATTTTCCAGATATCTTCAATCACTTATCAACTTAGCCGTTTTGAGACAGAGCTTCAGTTCTAGATTCTTGACTTCAGAAATCCTTTAATACCAAATGCCATTCAATATGTAACACTGGGTCTTTCTGTTATGAAGTTGAATGTTGGGAAATGAAATTCTGTTTATCAGAGCATAATTCTGTGTCTGGCTTTCAATTCCATACTCCCATTACTTTCCAGTGCAGTTATTTTAACATTTGCACTGGACACTGCCCTGTTGGGTTAAAAAGCCTGTATTCTCCCCAACTGTAATCTTTCTGCTGGTTGATCATGTAATCTTTTTGTGCCATATGATTACTTTTAGTCTGATTGATCACATCAGAGTCCTGACCTTTTAAAGACTCTCTGGGTGTAACCTCAGCTGCCATCATGCTCCATCTGTCTTTTGATTGATATCTTAGAGCTGGGCTCCACCTCTCATTTCCCTGGGTCAATCTAAATTCAGAGGCCCAGTGAAAGCCTCAGTTGCATTTTGGACATGGGGTTTGAGGTTTTCTTTCACCCTATCTTCTCACTCTATCTCGATATCTACACTGAGCTCTAAGATGTCCTATCTTTCCACACTGAAAACATCGACGAGTTTCTCTAGAAGTCCTTGCCAAGAGGGACCCTGTTTTCCCATGTTCATCATAGTCTGAGTATAATAAGCATTTGTACCCGCTGTGGCACAGTGCCTCATGATCTCCTCTAAAGAAGCATCTTTGTCTAGTCCCCATATAATTTTTTTGCAAATCTCATTGGCATTTTCCTTAGCCAGATGTCTGGTCATTATTTCTGTAGTTGCATTATCTCCAATGAACCATTATTACAGCTGTTTGCAAACATCCCACAAAATCAGCAAAAGATTCACTGGGACCTTGCTCAATTTTTGTGAAGGTTTCCCCCTCGAGCTTTTTGTTCTGGGAGGGAACCCCAAGCTTTTATTGCAGCCTTAGAAATTTGCTCATACACTGGTATGGGATAATAAATCTGTTCTGAATTCTTTCCATACTGACCTTCACCAGCTAGTTGGTTAAAAGCAATTTGTACAATAGCTCCTGTTTGTCTATTGTGTTGAGCTTGAATCCTACATAATTCATGATACTCTGAAAGCCACAACAAATTCTGTCCAGGTTCTAAACATGTCCTAGCTATGGATTTCCAATCATTTGGGGTTAAGATTTCATAAGACAAATTATCTAGTAACATTTTCACATAAGATGATGTAGCCCTATAAAGAGTGCATCCCCTTTTCAAATCTTTAATTTTTTCCAAATTAAAAGGAGTATATCTTTTCCCTTTTTGACCTGAAGACTCAAGCTCTTCAATCACAGGGTATGCATTTATAAAATCAGATATATCTTCTCCTTCATTTTTTGCCTTAATGCTTTTTCTAATCTTGTCATATTCTGCTTCACAGGAGATGCTGATTGTGTTTCTGCCTCTCCCCCCACCTCTTCCTTCTTCTTCCACTCATGAAGGGTTAATTGAGGGGGGAAGGTTATGAGATGTGGAATGATTTAATTTCTCCTGCTGTGAAGTATCACACTCAAAATTGTACTTAACTCCATTCTTATCTGATTCTTCCTCCTTTTCACCTTCTTTAGTTGGCACTTCCCCCTCCTGCTCTTTCTTCTTTTTCTTTATTCTAACACTTATATAATTTCTTATAGCCAGTTGTATTAAATTGTATGTATTAAGTGTGTCTTTGGAAATTGAGTCAGGTTCATTTTTATTGCAGAATTGACAAAGATACTCTCCTACTAATTTCCACTCCTCTAGATTCAATTCTTTTCCCATAGAGAAACAAGGACATATGTGCTTTACAATTGCTAAAAGTTCAGTGATCTACTACAAAATTATAATCAAACCTTGGTTTTTCATAACCTTGACAATACTCTCTAAACATTTTCCTTGAACAGAAACAGAAGGCTGTTTTCTAAACAACTGTTCCATCTTAGCTGAAATTCTACTTTAACTCTTTTAATAAAATTTCTTTATTATACTCATCCTAATTTCTGGGTTGAGGAGACTTTTCCACTGGATTCAGGATCCTGCCAGTCCCACGTTCAGGCACCAAAATGTGGTGTTCTCTTCTTTTGTATAATATAATGGTTCTCTGTGAGAGCGGGTTTCTTGGGGAGATTTCTGAAGGCAGCCTTAGTTTCAGTTCCGTGTAATAATCACCTCAAACGCAGCCAGGAATTAAAATCCAGTTCTTTATTGTGTCCTTTAGAGTCTTGAGCTTCAGCCCCTAGCTCCCTCCGAATGTCTCCAGCCAGCACAAAAGTGGAATATGGAATGACTCTGTCTCTGCCTCTGAGAGTGGGCTTCTGTATCTCCCAGAGTGCTCTTTGGCCCTGAGAGCTTCTTACTTATATGCTGACACTGAGTACACATCAATCATTATATCATTGGGAAACCATTATTTGTTGTAGGATTAAATCAATTCTAAACTAGATTTAAACATTGTCTCCTCAGTTCCACTTAGTACCTTGTTTCAAGTTCTGGCCCATAACATCTCCTTGTAGGATCAGATCAATCAGACTGAACCATGCTAAATTAGATAATTATTGTCTGTATCAATTCTAATGATTTAATACTTTGTAAGGATTCCAAAATCCTTTGATTGAGATTTGAGATAAAGTCTCTTGGGATTGTAGTTGATATTATTTGGAGTTTTGAATTCAGGTATAATTGATGTATCATCAAATCAGTAACTCATCATCTGAAAGAAACATGCCACAAGTTACTCAGAAGAATTTTATCCTGAATTGTTACAGATGGAGATTAGTAACCAGACAAAGGTTTGGAGGACAATCTTGGCCTCCACTTCTGACTCAGTTTTCCAGTGGTGTTCCTTTGAATAAGAACTCATCTAATTATCCTGTGTCTGGCTATAAGGTAGAAAACTGTAACAATTACGTAAAGTTAAACTGAGCTAAGGATGCTTTATTCTGTCATGTATGTGCTCTCAGGCTGAGTCCTGAAGAACCACTTTTTGATGATGTTATTATAGCAAGTTTCTAGAATCAGAGCAAGTGTGGTCAGTAGAAGCCATGAGGATAATTCAAGTATGAAAGATCTTGCAGTTTTCAATCTGAAAATATCTGGTCATTATATTCTAAATAAATAGGTAAGTGAGTATTTGGCTTAGTTAATCTATATGCATGTGTCTGCTCTTTTTAGCATTTTTGTTGTTGCTGACTTTTGTGACAGACATCTTTCTTTGCAAAATGTTACCTATTCTAATTACTGGGGACAGAAAGGGTTTGGGTGATAGATGACCCCAGATGGGAGTTGGGAGTACAGATTTTAGGAGATCTGAATAGGCTCATTAGACTCAAGGCTGTGATCAAAATAATTAATTGGATTTGCTGGCAGACTAGTCCCAGAAGAGACTGAGAATGAGAAAACTGAGGAATGTATCAAGAAGGGTGTGAGAGCTTTTCAAAGGATAATAAATAAGAGGGATGAATTGAGTGAAGCTCTCTCATAAGAATGTGGCCTCGATCTATGCCCTAATTAAAACTTGGGACTTTGCAATAACAAGTTGTGCTATAGCCCAAAGCCACAGGTGTTTGAAATAAACATACGTTTCCCTCCTGTTTTCCCCTCTGACCTTTTCATTAACATTTAAGTTCCTAATATGGTAGAGCATGTCATTGACTAGTATTAGAATGTAAGTCTGGACTCCCAGCCAATAGGAAAAGGGCCAGGAAGAGGTGGGGGTGGGGGAAGGGCTTTTGCATTAAGGTCTTATATAATCCTGTAATTTGCATCTTGCACTTTGCACTACTCTACTGACTACACCTTGTCTGTTGTGAGTTGCCCTTTCTCCTCAGAGCATAATAAATTCTTTTTGCATTTCTACCTCGAGAATTTCCAGCTTAATTTGGGTAGGGATCATAGTGTCCTACACAATATCAGACTTAGGGATAGCTGAACAATTTGTGAATAAACAAGAGATAGAGAGCAGAGTGAGTTATAAAATTGATCATTTAGATTCTATGAAATTAAAAAGGGTTTGTATAAATAAAACAAATGAAGCCAAGTTCAGAAGAAAAGTAGAAAGCTGGGGGGAAAATTTATAGACAGTCTCTCAGATAAAGGTCTCATATCTCAAATATATAAAAAAAAAAACCTTTATAAAAATATGAGTCATTCCCCAGTTGATTAATGGTCAAAAGATATGAACACAAGTTTCCTGAGGAAGAAATCAAAATGATTTATGAAAAATGCTCTAAATCATTATTGCTTAGAGAAATTCACATTAAAATAATCATATATCAAATAGTGCTTTATAGATGCCAGTATTGAATAAATCCATATATAGGAAGAGTCCAGTCCAGATATTACTTGAGATCTGCTCTTTCTAAGAGCCAAAGCATTGGCTCACCATCTCTCAACAATGAATGAAAGATATATTCAGTGAAAAATTTAAAATAATCTTGATGGAGAATGCATGTGATCAGAACAAGGCATCACAACTATGCTATTTATAATTCTATTTTGACAAATACTTTGTTATTGAAAATTTCTGTTATTGATGATCCTATTATGATAGATATCTTTTTATTTCTAGTTAAGGTGAAATTGAAATGTCAAAAAATGGTCTATGCATTAACCCTGGAAGGCATATAGCCTCACCTGGAGGTAGCCAGTGTTAATGTAACACTAGTTTAAAGAGTATATAAATCCTGGCTCTCAGATTAATAAATGGAGCTTGCAAAGCATATCTTCTGCTTGGCCTCAGATATTCATTTCAGATTCACACTCTCTGTTTTCACTGGAGCTGGAGTCCAGCAATGCTTTAATTTTGCAAAGTGTATTACATCCATTTATCTCATTTGAGCCTCACACACCTGGTTACATCTCCCATTTTTCAAAGATTTTTTCCTTTCCCAAAACTTTCCTCTGGATACTGGCACTGATGATAGGAGGAGGAGGGTATAAGGAGTCCTAGTGAATAAAGAATCTTAAATAAATTTCAGCCACATCTTTTAGGTAATTTCTTTTTTTACTGAAAATATGAGAATGGCTTACAGTAATCTGACAGAAAGCATAAAGAAAGGAAGGCAATCCTTTCTTGTGCATTAATCATTGAGTACCCTTTATTGCAGACCTATGCTTACTCTGGAAATCTGGCCTATTCCTCAAGTAAATATAGTTCTTGCAAAGGAATGAACAAATAGTCTCCTTAGGGGGCATCTTGTAATGGAGTATGCTGTACCTGTGTAATGCCAGGAAAACTGAGGCAAGATAGAAATTAGAGAGCTTTTAATATTTTATTTGGATTTGTGAGAGGGAGAGATTGTCTGGGGCCAAAACAGATCCATGTTGGCCCCAGGGCTGAATTGGACTTTTGTCTCAAAGAATTCAGCAGCGAATATGAGGTTCCAACGAAATATATATTGCTCTGAGCGATCAAGGTAGACAAAGACAAAGGAGTGGAGTCCCAAGTAAATGGCAGGAATTTTCAAGAAGAGACCATCAATCGGGTTCTAACAGGGTTGGTGGGGTGGGGTGAGGATTATAAATTCTTACAAATTGGGAGTAAAGGAGATAGTCAAAATAGAGACAGGAAGTATGGAAAGATAGAGGTAGAAGATGTTAATTAGGTATCTGAGATAGGATATCTGGAGTCTTATCTTTTAGAATGCCAGAATAGCCAGCTACAGACTTAATTATCTTAGTCCTATTGAACAGAAAAGGGGGTTGCAACCAGAGGGATTGAGGCAGAACAATTCAAGAATCTGAGGCAGAACAATTTATGGAAACTGAAGCAGGACAATTTAAGAATACTGAGGCAGGATAATAAAAGGAAACTGTGGCACAACCCTGGGAGGCTGCTACATCTCAAGAATCACATATCAATTGAGAATATGTAGGATAGTGCCTTCTTTGTTCTAAACCTATAAAAATCCTTTAATGGAAAGGGAGTTTGAGGATTTAGGCTTTGAAGTCCTTGTACACCTTTCCTAGCAATGGCTCCCACTCGAAATTCTGAATAGTTGTAACTGTCCTCCCAGCCAAGGAATTTGTTTTATTTTTTTTTTCCTTGTGGAATAATTCAGTTATTTATTCCATTTTATTTTTCAGAATCCACTATTTAGAAAGGGCCTCTCACTTTCAGTTCTAAGCTATTTTTTTTTAATCCATTTTCCTCCTCGGAAGCTCTAACTTCATTTATAATTTTATCTTTTGTCTCTTTATTTCCTTTAGTCACTCTTGAAATGCTTGTAGTTTTTTTTCTGAGCACCCTTTGTATTTATGGAGTCACTTTTTCTTAGTTATTCTCATGGGTTTCTCTTAATCTAATTTGTGTGGCTTCAGTTTTTAATTTGGGACTTTGACCTAGCATCAGTCAGGGAGTTAAATAAGGTATGATGACAGCACAAGGGTAGGGAGTTCTGAGGATTCCCTTCTAGCGGTGTAAACAGTTATCTGTAAAGGAATTTACAGACCCAAAAACCTAGATTGATAAAAGAGGTTTATTATGGGGATTGGAAGTAAGGTTAGAGTCTAGTTAAGGAAATAGGTGAGGATAAAGAGAGGATGGCAGTGGAAAAAGTATTCCAGTGGGCAAAGGCCTATACATAGCATAGCATGGCATGTTTGGAATCTCTGCAAAGAGAGGGTTTTAGTTTGGCTCTTTTATAATAGGGGGCTTTGGCTACAAGCTGAAGGGGTTTGTGGGTGGAGTCCCAAGTTGGCTCCTCACTGGATTTCAGCTAGGGCTAGAATTTGAATTGAATTCAATGGGTTTCAGGCTGAGCCGACTCCACCCAGATAACAAAGATGAAACTGTGCTTCGAGTGGAATCTCTTCACTGAGGCAGAGTTGAAGGAGATTTTCAGTTTTGGGGTTCTCTCTTTATTCCCCCCTCAAGCAGTCAAAACTTAAATTCATTTAAAGGAAAAAGACTTGGGGCAGTGTCCTGTATTGAGGCAAAGTTGAAGGAGATTTTCTCCTTCAAGGATTTTCAGAGGTCCAGGGTCCCCTCTTCAAGACCATACTTCATTTTTTAGATGAGGTAAATGAAGATCTTCTTGATGTTGTAGTGTAGGTGGTTTCAGTTCTAAATCAGGTTGCTAGGACTAGACCTTATCCTTTAACAAAATCTCTAGTGGCACAAAATGTATTTTGGCCTCTGATCTGCTTCCTCTGCTTCTCTTTGAACCAACCTCCCCATGGGCCCAGACAGACCCTTAATCAACTGTCATAGACTGTTTGGGTGTGTCTCTAGCCTTTATAGGCCCTGTGATACTGAGGCTGCTTGGTGGTTGTGTTACTTCTGATTTTTTGGTGTTCTGGTAGTACTACTGGTTTCACACCTCTTACTGGTCCTGGTGTTAATGTTATACAAGATGCTCTATTGGTCCTGTCTCCTGCTGTGACTGGCACAAGCTTTCAAGAGCAATCTCACAGGTTGCTGGATGCTGCAGTAGTTCCCATCTCCTACTTTCTCTCCTGTGACTTTGGCAAGGACTGCCTAGGTACTGCAGCAGCCTAGTCTCTTGTGGACTCAGATACTGACTTCAGGCTCCTTGGATAAATTCTGGCTCTGGGTCATCACTTGAAGGCCCCAGAAGAATACTACCTGATTCTGAGCAGTTACCTATGTAAGCTGATGTTCTCTGCTGCTCTGACAAATCATGATTGAGATCCTTTTTCTGTCCTTGGACTCCCACTCATCTAACTCCATTTGCCTCATAGCCTTATTTAAAATGCCTACAGCCTTGTGAAAGTCTTCCTGTAAATTGAAGAATACTATTACTATTTCTCTTTCATTTTTCCTTCAGGTGCATTTTTAGTACTTTGTTGAAATGTTGTGAGAGAGCTTAAGTTCCTCTAGGATTTTTTTATACCATCTGAACCAAAAGTCCAAGGGGATTTTTTCCTTTACCTTGAGTTGAGGTGGAGAGAAGAGATGGGAATAAATTTCTTAAAATTCTTAGAATGGGTAAATAGAGATTATTGGGGGGAGGAATTATTGGGGGGAAAATGGCTGCCTAGGTCAAATATTACCACCAGAGATTACCAATAATTCTTAATTATCCATAATTAAGAATTAAAGAGGTGCATCCTGGGGGATGTGATGGGATTATTCACAACCTGGTCAGTCAAATCTCTGGCATAAACTAGAACTGATCAATTGTTAAGAGAACTAAGACTAGGCCAAATGTCCTATGACTGGAACCAAGGCAGCATATAAAAGGGGTTCTGTCTTTTTTCTCAACCAGCCAGGAACATGGAATTTCTTAAAGCCCATTAGATGATGCTAACTAGATATGCAACTCTGTAAGCAAAGATTCTGGATTTTTCTTAGAATATTGAAATTTAAAGGGCACTGACAGTACTTGTACTCTTTCAAATAGATAAAAACTGAACTTCACATCTAGTTAGGAAGAAAAAAGCTTCATACCCAGGAGAGATTCTTGTAGCTTCCAGAAGCAACTTCATGATGAAATAATAAGGGCTTACTTCAGAAGTTTCAGAAATTATTTGCTTTTGTAGGAATATGATGCCATCAACCTAAAATTAATTAATTGGATATAGAGTTGGCAGGGATTGTCATGGAAAGAAAATCTATTCTATATAGTTTTAAGTCAAGTGGTTGAAATGTTGGCTCCCAGATGCAGGAAATAAGTGGACTATAAATATATAACATTATGTAGAGCAATAGGCAGGGTAAACTGAGCTCTAGGCCTAGAGTCAGGTAGACCAGGTTTCAAGTTTGGTTTTGGATGCTTACTATATGATTCTGGGCAAGCCATCATTCAACCTCTAGGAAATCAACCTAATAGGGGAAACAATGGCCAAACCTGGTAAGATTAATGTAATATAGCTTTTAGGGGAGACAGAAATGATTTAGAGGTCCCCTCATCTTAGGGGAGCTTCTGTTCTAATAAGTCAGTAATCCTAAATCTTCTGGCTTTGTAGTCTGCCTCAGGAAATTCCCACACCCAATCTAAGCTGTCTGATTCTGAATAGACCACTCCTCAGTCAGATAGCTTCTGGCTTCAGGATAGTCCCATGGACTAAACTCCTGAAATAATAGTGATGATCTGTTGGTCAGTGAAAACCAGATTCTGGAAATGACCACTCCTCTGAGCCATAGAATTAGCATGTCATTGATAGAATGCTGGACAAAGGTGTCTCCTCTCTCTTAGCATTCTGCTAAACTATTTTGGGACTTAGCCCAATTCAACTGGCTTTACAATTCCAATAAACTTTGTCCCTTGACCAGGAAATGGGTTCAAGCTTGCAAATTCTTTTGAAACACCTCTCGACACTGGTTTATGACCCCAAATTTTTGGGGTCACCTTCTAAATTTCAACAAGACCTCTATGTTATAATCCCCCTCCTTCTTCCACTCCCAAGTTATCTCATTTTATCTTCACAACCATCCTGGGAAGTAGGTGCTTTTATTATCATCATTTTACAGATGATAAAACAAAGCTAAAATATTTTCCCAAGGTTACACAGCTAGTATCTGAAGCAGAATTTTAACTCAGGTCTTGTTAGGTTCAGAGATCTGTCTACTGTACTACATAAATGCCTCTGCAATAAACCACACAGTTTCCTTTCCTTTCAAAAGTAGATTATAAGAATATAGCTAGAGACAATTAACACTTTCTAGCTGTGTGACCTATGTGACAAGTGATTAACCCCAATTGCCTCAGCAAAAAATATATATATATATAGGACTTGGAGGAAACTTGAGGCCATCTAGTCCAACCTCATATTAACCTGAATTAATGAGAAGGTAGCAACATAGCAAAATAAGGTTTTTAGTCAGACCAAGTTGAGTTGCAGCTTAAAGTGCCATGGAGCAAAGTGCTGGAGATTCCAAAGACTAGATGCTGGGTTCTTATAAAGTATTTGGGCAAAAAGGAGAGAAGTTGCTGGGACAAGAGGGTTGGAATATTCCATTATTTCACACAGTGTAGCATAACTACTGAAAATCTTAGAGAAAGTTTGGGAATTCCAGAGGAGAGATTTTGAGACATTTACAGAATAATCAAAAGTTGGAGAGCCTCAGGCAATTCATGAATCTGGAAATGTGGACAAGTTTAGCTTCAGTCTGCTGAGTTTGACACCTTCAAGTACCTAAATGGAGCCTCAGCTATCCATTCTTGACTCTTAAATCTTCAAATCCAGGTCAGTAGCTAGAAATTTGCAATTATGAAGAATGCCATACAATAATTTTACTCTACTTGCTATATTTTGGACTTTACATCTCTCAAGATTTGCCTAAGAGATCACAGAATGAGTGAGCCCTGGAGTTGTACTGGGGTGGAAAAAGTATAAATCTCAGCAGGGAAATTTGGTACTTGTTACCAGCTAACTTTGTCAAAGTCTTTTAAACCCTGAAATTTTATTTCTTCATCAGGAAAATGGAGATAGCAATACTTGAAGTTCTTTTGTAAATTTCAATATGCTAAACAATATCAACAAATTAGATTCCCTCTAAGTGGCAGTATACAATTAGACAGATGCTCACTTTTGTCTTTATGATGAGGTATGAGAATTGGGGTGGGAGATGCCCTCTGGTTGGAGTCGTAGGTCCTTTGAGAAAGAATTCACAAACCCAAAATCTGTGGCAAAAGGGAATTTTTTTTTCAATCAGTTGAATGAGACCACTTAACTTAGGAAAGGCGTTGTCTGGGAAAGATGTGCTTTGGAATCTCTCCAAAAGGAACACAGTTTATATCTGTTCCACTCCACAAAAAAGACCTATTTACATCATTCTTTCCCCCTCAAGCAGTACCCCCAAATTCATTTGGGGTAATGGGATGTAGGTCTCATCTTCAGTAGCTGCTTTAAGCTGACAAGGGTCGTAGAGCTGTCCCTACTTTCACTGGGGGTTCAGATGAGGAGGGGAAATGTGATATCTAAAGATAACAGCAGTGGCATCGAAGGATGTTGTGTGTCCCAGTCAGTTATCCCATGATCTCCAGGGTGAAGGAGCAGTTGAAAATTCATAGCTTGAAAATTGGAGGAAAGAAATCTCACAAGCAGATTAAAAATGTAGGGGCCAAAGATGGGTTAAAAAATAATTAGAAGTGGAGTTAGTATAGGGGTTAGTAGAGACCATAGCCAGGAACCCCACCCAGAGGAAGGACTTGACCTCAGGAACCATCTGTGCACCTAGGGGATATGCTTTTCTCTGTACAGTTAAGTTCTCCATTCTACTCCATTGTTTCTAAGGGACCTGTTAAGAGGAACGCCTCTGACTGGAACCCTCCCCAGCCTTTAATTCTCTCTACCCCCAGCCTTTAATTCTCTCTACCCGATGCTTAATCCCTTTTTAAGCACTATGGGTCTTTCACTCCAGGCCACTTAAGTGCTCCTTTCACTGTATATAATGCCACTGCCTCAACCCTGTCCCTACCCCTTCAAGGAGACAAAGACAGGGATTTGGGACAATGTTCTTTGGTACTTAAAGAAAGGCACAGCAATGCTAATACCCTGGGTAGGATACTTAGAACATGAAAACATCCTTTCCAACCTCACTGCCATAATCAACTAACTCGCCAAGGAAACTGCACACTCTCTCCAGGAGATCCAAGAATCTTTGGACTCTCTTGGTAACATGGTTATAAATTACCAAATGGCTTTGGATTATCTCTTTACCTCAAGGGAAGGTGTTTGTGCCCTGGTCAATACTTCTTGCTGGAAGTACATTAGCAACTCAGGGAAGTTTGAACTTCATACTGAGAGAATCTTAGAGAAAGCTGGCTGGATGCAAGCCATTCATGGAAAACTCTTCACATACTCTCAAGTCTTCCAGGAACCCATCGGGTTTCTGGCTAGGGTCTCTACTAACCCCTCTTAAAACTCACTAGAACACACATCTTTAAGCCAACTTTTAGCTGTTAAACCTCCCCCCTCTCCTGAAGCCTGTTCAGAGAAGGGAAACATAATCAAGAGATTGGTTTCAATTTTTTGTTGACACCTTTACTAACTGGGTAGGTTTTTCTTTGCAGGACTGAAAAGGCTCAAGAAGTATCAAGATGCTTGCCAAAAGAGATCATATCTCACCTAAGCTTCTAATTATTATTATTTTTTTACTTCTATTTGGCCCCTGCCAGGAGTTAACTCCTTCGTAGCTTTTCGATGGAACCTGATGCATTTTTTTGCAAAGGCCCCATTCCCAAACATCACCATTTCCACCGTGGATGGCACTTCACTTTTAATCTGCTTCCAAAATTTGTCTCCTCCAGGCTCCAACCTACAAATTTCTAACTACTCCTTCAGCTTGAAGATCATGGAACATTCCACATCTCCTGTTCTGAGCTGCTGCAATCTTCAGATCTCCCACTTCCCCTTCTAGCCTGAATCCCCAGTGAAAATAGGGACAGCTCCATGAACCTTGTAAGCTTGAAGCAGTTACAGAAAATGTGAGACCTTCATCCTGTTACCCCAAATGAATTTGGGTCTGGACTGCTTTGAGGGGGGAAATGCTGCTTGAGGGGGGAAATGATGTAAATTGTGTCCCCCTTAACTTCTGGGGGGCCAGATGTAAACCATGTCCCCTTCAGGGGGACTCTCAAACCCTGGGAAAAGCACACTCTTCTGTCCATGAGGGAAACTAAGTTAAGTGATCTCATTCAATTGAAAATCTTGGTCTGATAGTATCTCTGTTGAGTGGCTCAAACTACTCTCCAGGGCTCAAACTCCCAGTTAAGTAATCTCATCATTCAATTTTGAATTGAAGCCCCAAGCCTCAGACAGCTAATAAAAGACAACTCTGAACACTGAATTTTTGCAGACATCCTAACAAGACTATGTCCACTGTTGAAGATATTCTTTTTCCAGTATAACTTCTCTCTGCAATATTCCCTGCACACAAAGAAGGCTAACTTCCTAGAAAGCTGTCTTCCTAGAGGAAAATAAAATTTCTTTTGCCACAGATTTTGGGTTTGTGAATTCTTTCACAAAGAACCTGTGACTCCAACCAGAGGGGATCTCTCACCCCAATTCTCAAATCTCATCATTTAGGGCAGTCAGAGATCACTAGCCATATGTACACAATAAGGGCAGCTTTGGAACAAAAAATTCAAAGAACCTGATGCCTCTAATGCCTCTGATAAACTCAAACTGGCCTTTTGCATGTATAATTTATACCAAATTATATGTTATGTATCACATAACATATTTAGTATATTTTAATTATATAAAACAACATGTATGCATAGAGAACCAAGAGGTTCTTGAGAACAGGAGCAGGGCGGAGCCTAGGGGGTCAAATCCACATTTGTAGGGGCTAGGATTTTTCTAGGAATAGAGTTGTGTAAAAATTGTGGCCCTTAGATCTACAAAATTCTTGAGAGGTTTTTTGGTTGCTATTTTTTGGGCAACCTACCTCCTTTGACTCCTCTCCCAGAGGTATGAAAGCATAAGACCCCCATTGAGAATTCCTAACCCTGAGTCTGACAGATACGGGGACAGAAGTATTGGACCTACTGTATAAAGTGGTGAGCTTGGCTATTCCATGGACCAAAAGAATTAGGCCTTGAGGGGTGACAGAGTTTGGGACTTGATAAATTCCCTTTCTTATGAAAACAAAGCAGCTAAGGATTTTGCTGATCTGATACTACAAATGGAAGATACTGTTTCTAAGCAAGAAAACTTAACACTTCTGACTTGCAGTCTACAAGGGAGATGCCAAAGTCTAGTCTTCCTTTTACATGAGAGAGAGGAGCACCTTAACTAAGGACTCCAGCAGAAGTTAAAAGTTCAAAGCAGAGAGAAACTCCACTACTACTGCCTAGAATACTAACATGTTAAGTGACAGCTTAGGGTTGAAGTGAAAGAGTAAGTGAAAAGGACCCTGGAATCAGGAACAATGGAGTTCCTCAGATTCTTACTAGCTGTGTGAACCTGGGCAACCTTTCAGTTTCCTCATCTACAAAATAGAGAAAACACCTATCTCACATAGGTGTGAAGATCAAAATGAGATATAATTGTAAAATATTTAATACAGTGTTCTGGGTATAGTAGATGTTAAATAAAAGTTAGCCATTTGCTATTATTACAACTTCAAGAATAGCAGAGCAATGCTTACTTATATCTTTGAGATTATTCTCACATAATACTATTAGGGAGCAGGTCCAACAGAAGGAGGATGAGGATACAGATGTGAACTCTAGTTCCAGGAATTGCTAAAAATAAGCACATCCAGCTCCTTTGTCTTAAAGACAGAGGTGAAAAACTCCTAATAAGCCTCTATTGTCTGGATGAAACTCTTAATGAATTTATCCTCTCTGAGAAAGTCTTGATTAGCATATTCTGGTGTGGTGATCTTGTTCTTCTTTAAAATATGTAATAAATATGATGGTTCTCTCTGGGAGAGGTGCAGGTTTCTCGGGGAGGTTTTTTTGGAGGCAGCCTTAGTATCAGTTCAGATCAATAATCCAAAATGCAGCCAGCTGGTAAAAATACAAATGTTTATTTCCTCCTTCCAAAGTAGCCTAGTTAGTTGAGGCCTATCTCTCTGCTTGGGTCCAAGAGCTCCCTCCGAATGTCTCCAAATCCAAAGGTTTTGTCCTTCAGCCTCTGCCTCTGTTTTCTTCTGCCGCCAGCCAACACAAAGATGGAAGGAATCCTGTGTCTCCTTCACTTGGGGCTCGGCTAGCTTTCTGGCGAGTCTTTCAGACCAGCTTGGTCTCAGTGGGGGAAGTGCAGGAGCCCAGCCACCAAAGTGGTGTGAGATGAAGATGAATCTGGTTGTGCCTCTGAGAGAGCCTTCTCAATCTTCCACTGAATTCTCGACTCGTAGCTTCTTCCTCTGAAAAACTCTCCTTCCGCCACCAGCCAGCCAAGTGGAAAATATTCTTGAATAGATCTCTCTTGCCTCAGAGAGAGGGCTTCTGGCGTAATTCCGCTGAAATCTGTCCAAGAGCCTCTGTCTGTTTCTTTTATACGAGAGAGAGGAATTGTGGGATATGAGAGAGAGGGATTATGAGTTTTCTCCCATAGTGCTCTCTGGCCCCAAGAGCTTCAAGGGAGGTGTGAATTCACTAAGTTACAAAGTTTACTTTGTGACTCTCTCATACTTGTGAACTCCAATGAGTAAAGGTGTGAATACAAGCATTGTATCAATTAGTTCTACTTAGTACCTTATTTCAGGTTCTGGCCCAAAATATCTTCTTGTAAGATCAGATCAATAATCTATCAACTCTAATGAGTTAGTAGTTTGTAAAGATTCCAACATTCTGGGACATGGTCAGCCAGGAGGATTCCACTTGGATCCTCTTTGATCCCTCCCAGATTCCTCCCCTTACTCCCTTGATCCTGTCTCAACTCTGAAAAGTCCCCTCAAATCATACTCCCGACCCCCCCCCTTAAAAAAAAGCATTCAGGATCATTATCTTACCTGGTCTTATTTGTTTGAACACATGTGCTATTCATGTAAAATAAAATAGCAAACCTTAGTAACCTGTAATCAATGTCTAAGACATAAATGCCATGACAAATTTTTTGTGTCAATTGAACAATTATGCTTTTCCAAATCTATTTCATATCACCACTCCTGGTACCATTTTACCACTTCAATATCACTATTATGTCAGTAAATATCAATGGCTCTTCCGTATTAGTCACATTTCTCACATGTGCCAGGACCACTTCACTATGCAGCTTCTCTTCCAGTTGACAATGTATTTATTTGTGGGAGAGTAAGCACCAGGGTTTTTAAAGAAATTTTTGTTCACACTCTTGCCATTTTATTAAATGTTTTTGTTTTTAAAACTCTTTGCATCTCCTAGCTGACATTAACTGAAAAGTCAGCACCTTGATGGTGGTGTGTAAGTTATGGTTTATGAGTGGATGTGAAATCTGAGTAACTTGGGTCACAGAAAGCTTTTCTGGGACCCAGCTTTTGAGACAAGAGGTATAAATATTCTCTAAAGGAAAACCCCACATCTGGCACTTGTCTCTAATGGAATTGCTAAGGGTTAGTTGGTTTCTAACTCTCAATTTCTTCATTTACATTTGCTTTATTTTTCAGATTTTACTTAAGATAGTGATCTATTAGATTACACTATCTGTTATCTCCAAGGTGCTTTTCTGTGAGCCTTTGCCCCTTCTTAGTAAAATGCTACATACACTTATGTAGAGAAGTGCTCTCATTAATCATCCTCAATAAAACAAACATATTGTATCTTTTTTTTTTTTGATTATAGAAAAAAGGGAAAGATGTTACTAGTAAAAAACAAATATTTCTTTAGTTTTGTGTGAGATAGTATCATCCACAAAAATAGACTCTCAGAATAAGAAAAAAGCAAAAAGGAATTTATAACAATATCCTCAGAAAGAGCATCTTCCATTTGACAAAGTGTTTGTCAGCAAAGAAGTGCAAAGCATAAACTGCAAAGCACCAGATTAAATAGCCTAAAGGCAGAAGCCCTCCAAACTCCCATCCTCCCAGACTGGTTTTTTCTCCCATTGTTTGGGAGAATCCAGGTTTACATCCTAATCCTGGAAATCTAACCCCTGAAACAAAAAATATCCCTTGGAGAAGAGAATTCAAAGGCATGTTTATCTTTAAAAGAAGTACTTAAATGATAATTAAAGAGGTGGTGGGAAATAGAGACAAACACCGGCAACTTTTAGTTATAGCTCTACTTATTATAAAGTCTCAAGTCACAATTAAAATATAAAGTTCTAGATCTGCAACTTGGCCCATTTTCATTTTTTCAAAGTTATCTATAGATATATCTATAGACATGAACACATTTAAAAATGGTTATCTATCTAATGAATCATATAAATTAGGAATATACTTTTTGGTCCTGCCAATTAAATATATTCTTACTTAACAGTATATATAACTTATTTAACAAATGGCTGCCCAAAATTATAGGAAGTTCTTTCTTTACTGTTTCTGGCCACTTCTGAAATCTGAGAATACTACTTGAGAAATCACAATAGTATCCTTTTGAATTCATCATAAGAATATATTAATGCTTCTACTCAAGTTTGTTTCACATTGAAGGATACTTTCCTTATTGATGCAAACAGGCTCAAATGACAGACATGGATTTCTCTGTAGGATGAATTGATGCCCAATTGATGAGGTCCTAGATAGCTTGGTGGGGGGTCAGCAGAAAGAAACTGGAGCACTGATAAAATTTTCCCATGAGGCAGCCAGGGAAAAGGTCCTGATAGACATCAGTTTATCTCCATGGTTCCACCTCATAAAGTCAGAAATCCAAAGTTAAGTTAAACCCTTCTAGAAGTGTCATGGCAGCTTCACCTTGCTCAGAAATCCCAATCAAGTCCCTGAGGCTAAATTTTCTCTATAAATCAGCTTATGGTCCATGTCATTCCTCTTCCACTTCTTTGGATCAGTCGGCCAAGGGACTCAAGTCTCGCTCACCATGCCTTATCATCTCTCCTTTCAAACCCCACATCCCTTATAGCTAGCTATGTTAGGATGCTAAATCCTTTTTAGGATTTAGCCTGCCAATTAAGTGCATGCCCCAACATCATGGGGTAGTTCTTTTTTCCTGATTAATGACAAATTCCACTAGGGAACTTGTCTTTTACATCATTAATTATTAAAACTCCTTTCTATGTTCTCCCAAGTCCATTTCATATTTCCCATTTTTGGCGTTTATTTTATTTCTTCATTTTGTTTGTAACCTCTGCCCCTAAATAAATCTACCTTTTGCCAAAGAGAATGGCCCTAGTGAATTCTTCACACAACCAAACCCCAATATCTGGTGCCTAATCATTTGGTAATACATCAGCCACATCACAGTCAGTCAATAAACATTTGTTAAGTGCCTATTATGTGCCAGGCACTCCCCTAAGTGCTGAAGATTACAAGGGCCCTTTTCTATTCAGCTAACAAGAAATTACTGACTACTGGTACTATGAAAGGAAATGAAATACAAGACAGAAGCTTTGTGCCCATGTAGTTTACAACCCACCAAAGGAGAGAATAATTGGTTGCTATAGCATGTATCCCAACAGTTCAGAAAAGAAAAGATCAGTTTGGGGGTGGGGTGGGGGGGTGGAGTGTGGAACAGCTGAAGATTTTGTTGAATGACTATTCCTAAGTACTGATCAGATGTCTAGTTTGGTAGGCAATACAAAGATTGATGAATTTCCCTCCAAATGTGATTTTATTTTTAATTCTTGTATTATATAATTTCATTAATACTAATTTGTTAATCCTTATTTAACAAAAAGCTAGCATTTTTAAAACTTCTTTTTCTTTTTAGATAAGTATATACAGTTGAATGTCTTTAAAATCACATTAGATTGGCTTGAGTTGTATTAAGGAGAGGAACTCAGTGACACTGTAAGTAAAAATGGTAGTTATGATGAATATGACTGTTACTAGAACAAATTCTACAATGTCTGGCTGAAGGTTTACCATTTACATTGTTTATTTTACATGCCTTCCTCAGTCAAGTTGTTTTTTTGAAAACCGAGAAACAGTGGTCACTTGGGGAAGAAAGATGTATTAACTAATAGGATAAATAAAAAGCCTGTCCTTTGTAAAATTTGGCCTTCAAGCTCAGTGATTCTATTTCTGGTTTTGGGGTTCTAGGAGTGGATTGTCCAATTTCCAGGAGAGAATTTTATCTTTTTTTTTAATTAAATTGGGGTTAAATCACTTATTCAGGGTCATACATGGCTAGTGTCCGTGGGCTGATTTGAATTTAGGTTTTCCTTACTCCAGGGCCAGTGCTTAATCCATTGTGCCACCTAGTTGCCCCTCAGAACAGAATTATAGAGGGTTGTTTTTTTTTTAAATAGTGGAGAAGTGGTGTTGATATCCAATAATTATAATAATTCAAAAAAAATTAAGAAAATCTTCATTATTGTACTCTTGAATTCATATTTTGTTGCCTACAAACTTTTACAAACAGAGCTTCTTTTGTTGGGTTTATTTTTGCCCGCTTTAATAATAAGCTCCAGATAGTAAACTTTTTGGCAAGCTATACATTTAAAAATATATTCTTCTCTGGCACTGGACATTAATATGGTCCTCAATATAAAGTGGCTTCTAATTTGCTATTTTAATACAATAAATCACGCATTGAAAAAGTATCTTATATTATAAAGGATAATATAGATTGCTACTATTCATTACATAAGGAACACTGTTTATTAGCTTGAAAAAAGTTTACCTTTTTGTCATGTTAATTTGCTTTATTTTTTATTTTCAAATTATGAAATAAAACAAGCAGTTCCATAACACAATACAATAAAAAGATGATTGTACATGAAACTACTACACACAATTTGCTATTCAAATGTAAACAAAATTATGTAAATTTCTTTATTTTTCCTCCCTCTGGCTACCATTGGACACATAGGTCTCTGTGTGTGCGTGTGTAAAATTATTCTATATATACTTCTACTAATCAAATATTTGAATGTCCTTTATAATTAATTTGGGTATTTATAAGAGACAAAATAACTTATTTGCTCAAAGTCATTCTTAAAACAATACTGCTGTTAATGTGTTCATTTCACTATTATTCCATCCAAGTCTTTCCATGTTTTTCTAAAATCACTTGGTCATTTCACTTATAGCAAAATAGTGTTCCATCACCATCACATAACACAATTTATTCAGCCATTCTCTAATTGATGGGAATCCCTGTAATTTCCAATTTTTTGCTACCATAAGAGAACTGCTAAAAATATTCTAAAACATACATGTATATATATCTATATCTATCTATCTATCTATATAGATAGATAGATAGATATAGATATATATCTATGTATATCTCTCTTTATATATGGGTATGTATAGGTTTTTTTTCTTTTCCCTTGCTTTGAAACACTCCTAGTAGTGATTTTGCTAGGCCAAACAGCATAGTTAGTTTTAAAAAGCTTACTTTTAATAAAGTACCTTAGTCTAAGTTAACAGTGTATCCAGAGACAAAAATATCTTCCCCTAGACTCTGCTACAATGATATGGACAGAAGAGTTTCTACAGATAAGATTCTAAACACTCCCTAACCTTTCAAAGGCTTATGCAATTAACAGAAATGACAGAAGTGGGAAACAAAGTGAATCAACTGATTAAAATATTTATGTGTCTTATACATAACACATACACACATATACAAAGCCTCTGAGGACATTGAGAAAAATGAAACTCTATGAATTAAGTAGCTTACATTCTATAGGGGCAATTACACATAGAGGAAAGGCCTCAATAGTAGCAGTACTTAGATTTGTAATAGGTAGATTAGTGACCAGCCTATGTGAAGACAGAGATAGGAAATATAGCTTTATGTGCGAAAAACAGCTATAATGTGAATGAATGGGATTAAAATAATGAGGCTTGGAAAAGCTAAGGATAATTTTTTTTTTTTTTTTGTGATCTTAACATATCTTCAGAGCTAGCAAAACAAATGGTGCACTTTAATCCCTATTCTATCATTTCTGCTTCAAGAATGAATTCTTGAGTCATTTTTCTAAGATAAGGAATCCCATAATTTTTCTTTATAATACTCAGAGCACTCTTAAAACCCTGGAGATAATGATTCTAATCTGATTTTCATCTTGGCTTTAAAAGGTATTTTCTATCCTGCCTGATTTTGTGCCCTTGAAGTGGGAAAGACATCTATTCTACACATCAATGGCCTCATATATTCTTGAGGCAAATTCAACAGGTAGGGGCAGTGTGTTCTATGAATAATATGGCTACCTTTCTGCTAAAACATTTTCTTTCTTTAATTATGGAAAAAGAGAGGTAGGACTGAATAATGGATAGTGTCCTAGACTTGAAATCCAGATCCCATCCTTCCTGATGCTTACTAGCTGCAGGAACACTGACTGGAAAGTCACTTAAATTTTTCAAGTCTCAGGTAACCAAGATGATAAAATAGGATGCAATTTATTGATGAAGTTAGATATCTGACCCATATACATACATTTAAGTAGGTAGAAAGGAATAAAGGAATCACGTTAGACACCCACTTCTATATCTTTACTATTCATCTATCTGGATTGTTTAATTCTTACTCCTTCATTCAAAGCCCACTTGTACTAGATATAACACTACAAAATTCTGAGTCAAATATGAAATTATCTGGTAAGCCTTTGCTTTGCTCACTTGTGAGTTCATAGAATCATAGATGTCAGAGACCATTTAACCCAAACCCACACCTGAGAATCTTCTCTACAATAGCCTCAATAAGAAGGTATTTAACCTTCAGTTGAAAACCTCAAATGAGGGGAAAATCCATTATCTTCACAAGCCAAGAGAGCCAATTCAACTTTAGGAAGTTTCTCTTTGCTTTAATGTTGCACTTAAACTTAACTCTTGGAATTTTCAACCCATTGCTTGTAGTCTTATTTCTGGTACAAAATACATAAAATCTAATTCCTCTTTCACATGGCTGTCCATCAAACTCCTGAAAAGATCTAAAGTTAAATATTTCAAGTTATTTGAAATTATCTTTATATGTCAGACTACCTTTTTCTCAGGTTGCTCTCTAGCTTACAATATCCCTTCTATTATAGGTATACAAAACTGACAAAATACTGCAGATGTGGCTAAATTAGAATGCAACGGGATTCTTAACTTTTATGTTTTAGATATGGTTTATCTCAATTGCTTGATTAGCATTTATGGCTATTTCATTTACCTGTTAATTCATACTGAATTTCCAACTCACTAAAGAACTCATCTTAAGATTTAGTATTTGTAAAATAGATTTTTTTTCAATCAAAATGAAGGACTTAACAGTTATTCTTAAAACATTTTTTTTGTGATAGATTTGGCCATTTGACTAAGCTCTTTTCTCATTCCGACTCCATCATCTAGTGATAATTTTCCCTGAAATTTTTATATAATTTATAAATTTGATAATATATAAATAACTGATAATGCCAAAACAGTATATGGCCAAGTATAGATCCCTAGGCACTCTATTAAGGTCTCATTAGCTAGTCTAGTCATTTAACTACTTTTCTGCCATTATCTAGCTCACATTGATTCATTATGGCCTTGTGAATAACAAACTTTTGTTAAATGCTTTTGATGAAGGCTAGGGAAAACGTCTGTGTAATGTAAAGCATTGCTTTAAGTCTATTAACAACAACAACAACAACAAAATCCCAAAAAAGGAAATGAGATTAGTCTGGTGTGACTTGTTCTTCACATAGTTTTTAATATTACAGTAACCAAGTTTTTCAGTAAATTAGGTTTAATCTAGTTAATCTAAGTTTGGTGATTTTAAATCTTCTGGGGTACCTAAGTGTTCTCTTAAATCTAGCTTGCTTATACGCTCCAGAATGAATGTTTAGGCTTCTCCTAAGATGTATTTTGCCTTATTTTGATAACATGTACTATTTCTCCTAATAGATTTTTTTTTGGGGGGGAGAGAAGGAAATCAGGACTTGTAATGCCAGTAATATATGAAACTCCATGGTATTAAATGCTAGTTGCAGTCTAACAATTGTTTGGAAATTTAAAATTTTAAGAGTGTTGCATGAAGTATAAAGGAAATAAATGACTTCCCCAGGTTCATGGCCAGAATTTGGTCATCCTGACTTCTGGGTCAGAGCTTTATAAATATAGCAGTGAGTTAAACAGACTCATTTTTTCAATGAATACTATCTTTCTTTCCTTTAATAGAAAATTATCAAATACCTATAGTGAACAAGACACCTTATATGGGAATAGGGAGATGAATAAGGTATTGCTCTTGCCAAGCAGGAATTTGAAATATTTAAGTGTAACACTTAAAAATAAACTTGTTTCTTAAATCTTTAGTTCTATACCTTTAACAACTTTGCTTTTAATTCTGAATCTCCCAAGAACTTTCCTTTTTGTTCTTTCAAAACATCTCTTGATATGAGATGGCAAAACAGAAATGTATTAAGTTTACCCCATCAACTTTGCATTTTACTCTTATCTCATGTCATATTAAATATTAATATTTAATATTATAGTAAATAGCTTCCTTTATTTGGCTCATTAACTTTTCTAAACTTATCAAATTAGAGGAAGATACCTGTAAACTAAGTCAGTACAGTCTATTGGTTAAAAATTAAAATCTTTACCTATTTGTGTCTAAAATGGTAGCCATCTCTAGGGTGGAAGAAGAAAACAAGGGAGGGGGGAAAAAAGAAATTTCCACAATAATTTTGTATATTTGAAAGGAATATCAAGTTGTATATAAGAGATTTGCAGTTTTGTAGGCAATCATGTTTTTTTAATGTAATGGAAATGCTTGTTTTATTCAATAAAATAAGAACATAACTCAAGAATAAATAAATAAATCCTATGTAATCAGCAAGAAGAATGAAGAGGAATGCAAACCAATTAATCTATTTTCATTAATTTATTCCTGGCAATTGAAGTGTATAATCCAAATCAAGTAAAAAAATTAAGCAGGGAAAAAATATCAATAAATACAAAAAACACCTGACTGAAATTTACTATTAAAAAAAAAAAAACTTACACCAATCAAGATGACTTTGCAATAGGAATTTTCAAAAGTGTAGTGAAAAGACACATCTTTTATCAAGTAGGCATAAATTAGGTTCAGTGTTAGCTCATTTTGAAATTAACATTTGCCAGTGCCAGAATAGGTTGGGAAAATACATTTTGATGTTTTTGAAAGGTATATAACTTGTACAATGAATAGCCGCCACATAATAAATCACTGGCATTTTTCCTTAAATACAATTAAATACAAGAGTTTATCAAGTATTTGATTTTGCATTAAGGTTACCAACTCAAGAGGGTATGATTTCCATTACAACTATATATTCTATTTTGTAATAGCTGCTCAATAAAATATTTCTAAAATAAGAATTAGAAGGAAATTATGCAAATTATTGTACCCTTTTTTCTATTACAAAGTAAACATTTAGAAAGAAGAATTAGAATTTCTGCAAAATAAAATGAAAATATTGCTTGATTTCTAAGGCACATTATTAGTCATGAAATCTAAAGTGAAATTTATTTGGTGAATGGGATCAAGATCTCATAATATTTGTCCAAACTGAAGTGGAAAGAGATATTGCATCAACATAAAATTTTAGTTTGTAGTCAACAACAGTATCCTAACTAAAATATGCCAACCCTGCAAGCCTGAAATCATCTGAGCAATATTGGTACAGCATAAGCTGAAGAGGTTCTGAATAAAAAGGTTTTTTTTAATTTGACATACAGTACTCAGTGTTTTAAATTAGGTAATTCCAACTCATACGTGTTACGTGATGCCTCATTTTCATGACATAGGGCCTGGTTTCCACTTCCACTACATAAAACAGGGGTTTCAGTAAGCAATGCTTCATTTCTACTACATGTTGCTCCATTTCCATTATATAGTAATTCTAATTCTTTGGATTCCAATGTAATTGAAGGCTTCTCCAATGTCACTCCAGGTTCAAGGGAATTCTGTCCAACAATCCTCAGATTGACAAATTTTATTTTCCAAGTGTTTACTAGAAAAGGGCTGCGGATGAGGCCAAATACTTGTTCAAAGATGCCTAAACACATACTGCCTCGGTGGACAGTGCCAGCAACTGCAACTACAACTAATCCATGTGGAGAGGATACACACTTCAATCCATTGCAATCTAAGTTGGGATTAAGAAATAGAAACTCTTCTTTCACCAGAGATAGTAAACGAAGGCTCACCAGTTCTGAACCATGATAGTCTATCACATTTTGTTCTGATGTGTTGTAACAAAATTTTAGCTTGACATCATCCCAAAAGTGCTGTGGTCCCCATTTTTCTTGGGGTGGTCCAAAGAAAGGATTCTGAGAGTTGAGAAGCTCAAAGAACCACTGGCAGAATTCTTCTCCTAATTTGTAACAATCATCAAATTGTTCAGGGGTTTTTTCTCTTTTTTCCTGTCAATAAAGAAAATATAGGTTAGCTTTATAATCCATTTTTCAAGTCTAGATTTTATGGAAAGAATAAACCATCTTAGAGAGAACTTGAAAATTAACAGTGAACTAGGCCCCAAATTAAATAGGTAGGAAGGGAATCTCATGATTTCATGACCTTCAGTAAATTGTAGAGCTCCTTCAATGTTCTTAAACTTCTCCCAGAAGACTCATCTATTTTTAAAACCAATATTCTACTAGTTTTGTTCTTTGAATCACAGAACATTCTTCTCCGACAAATATAACAAAGAATTACAAAAAAGAACTAAAATAAAGGCCATTATCAAGGAAATATGATACTAAAAAAGAAAGGGGACTCTTGGTGACAGTAATAATTGGTGAACTGAAAGATTGGATACTCCAATATAATAATTATGATGTCAGAATAAAATAAGATTCAGTAGATGAGATAGATTTCCTAAGGTGAAACTGTGAGGACAAGAGCCATACAGAAAGGGTAGGGACAACACACACATAATACTGTTGTAGCAAACAGTCTACATGAAAAGATCAAACACCCATATCAAAAAGTACAGGTTTATGGACCAATACTGTTAGGATACACAAAAAACTTGTCTAGATAGTATGGTACCGTGAAAAATTACTCAGATGATCTAGAATAAAATACCGACACTGAGGCTTATTTCTTCCCTAAACTTTAGTTCTTTCATCAATTAAAAAGATGAAGCTAAGACTCTGAAAGTCCTTTGACATCTCTACATCTACAATTTTGTTGGCTACTTTCTAAGTTCAGAGGGAATTAAATTATCAATCCTGTTACAGGAAGGTAGTGTTGCTGATAATGCTGAGTATTTTTTAAAAAATCATTTAAGAATTTTAAAAACTATTTTACCTATTATTTTTTATGCAAGTTTTATAGACTAATTTGCTTAGGTTAAATAATAAAGCAATGACAGATAATGAATAGCCCATACTAAATAAGTTCCAAACTTAAAACATATTCTCTCAAACTGCTACATGACAACAATCTTTCCTTTTTAAAAATTTTCATTTAAAAGATATGGGGGTGGAGTGGGAATATGTGCAAAACACAATTACATGCTAGGAAATCTAGCACTAGAAAATAAGATTTCTATATAGGATCTAATTTAATAGAAGCAGGAATTAATTCCTAGTATTTTTTTCAGGGACTGAAGGATACTAAATGATTCTAGGATCAGTTAGTACATATTTATTACTAAAGCATTTTCACTGTTATTCAATGATGATAAACCAGTTTTAATTGCATTGAAATTTTCTTGCAGTTCCTCATTAATAGGACATCATTTTGGCTAGAGTGACAGGGAAAGATAATGCGGAATGTTGGAGGGGATATGGGAAAACATTGTTGGTGGAGTTGTGAACACATCCAGCCATTCTGGAGAGCAATTTGGAACTATGCGCAAAAAGTTATCAAACTGCATATTTGATCCAGCAGTGTTTCTACTGGGCTTATACCCTAAAGAGATACTAAAGAAGGGAAAGGGACCTGTATGTGCCAAAATGTTTGTGGCAGCCCTGTTTGTGGTGGCTAGAAGCTGGAAAATGAATGGATGCCCATCAATTGGAGAATGGTTGAGTAAATTGTGGTATATGAATGTTATGGAATATTATTGTTCTGTAAGAAATGACCAGCAGGATGAACACAGAGAAGTTTGGCGAGACTTACATGAACTGATGCTAAGTGAAATGAGCAGAACCAGGAGATCATTATGAACCTCAACAACGATACTGTTTGAGGATGTATTCTAATGGAAGTGGATCTCTTCGATAAAGAGAGCTAATTCAGTTTCAATTGATCAAGGAGGGACAGAAGCAGCTACACCCAAAGAAAGAACACTGGGAAATGAATATAAACTGCTTACATTTTTGTTTTTCTTCCCAGGTTATTTATACCTTCTGAATCCAATTCTCCCGTGCAACAAGAAAACTGTTCGGTTCTGCACACATATATTATATCTAGGATATACTGTAACCTATTCAACATGTAAAGGACTGCTTGCCAGTGGAGGGAGGGAGGGGAAAAATCGGAACAGAATTGAGTGCAAGGGATAATGCTGTAAAAAATTACCCTGGAATGGGTTCTGTCAATAAAAAGTTATTAAAAATAAAATAAAATAAAATAAAACAAACAAAAAAATAGGACATCATTATTAGGATAAAGGGGGAAAGTGCCATATTACCAAAGAATTATTATTAATTCTTTTTAAAAGGCATCACTCAAAATAACTAAGAATTAAAAATTAAGATAGTCCAAAATGGTCAGAGTTTTAACAACTATCTATCTAGATTTCTTCCAACGGCAGATTGATGTGACATGAAATTTTTTTTTTCATTACACACATTAACATACATAAAATAACTGTCACTACTCTGGACTGGAGAAAGGATAGATAGGATGAGCAAAATGAATCACACTTTTAGATTTTTTAAAAAATGTACATTTTCTTCCAAGTATAAAAAGTATTTCAAATTAAAGAAAGTTCCATTAAAAAAAAAAGTCTTGTGGCTATCAGATTAAATCAATTAATTCAGTTAATCTATTTATATATAAATAAGCAGAACTCTTATTTTACAAATGATACTGCTTTGGCAATACTGTTTACACTAATAATGTTTTTTTTTTTTTTTTTGCTGAGGCAATTGAGATTAAATGACTTGCCCAGGGTCACAGAGCTAGGAAGTGTTAAGTGAGGCCAAAATTGAACTCAGGTCCTCCAGATTTCAGGTCTGGTGACTTATCTACTGTGCCACCTAGCTGCCTTAAGAATACATTTAAACAAATGGTTTGATATAACAACAATAACGAAGTGTAAGCCTCCTTGTTTCTGAATTAACAAAAATTTGGAAGTGAAATTTTACTATACAGTATTATATTTCTAAAAGCTCCCAGGCTGTCATGAAAATTTATTTTTATCATAGTACAATACATACTACATAGGACAATAAGTCAAGCGTTTTTATTTAATTTGTAGGACCAAAAAACTTCCAAGATGACATGCTGTCTTAAATTAATAAAAACATATTATACACCAACAAAATTGTAAAAGGTGGCATGACATATTAGATAGGACAAACTTAACAATTAGGAAGAATTGGATCCAGGGCCTGTCTCTGATAAATGCATGCTGTGACCATGGACCACTCAACTTCTCAATCCAGAAAACTCTTTGAAACTCTGACTTTAAGAGTTGAGCTATGTATACCTTAAGAAAAAGTGAAAAGATTTTATAAAGATGTTTAACAAGCAACAATAATTTATGCTAAATTTAAATTATTCCATCATCTTCAAATTATATAAAAATTTAAGGAAAATAAAAGTCATCTTAACTTGTTCACATAGTATGGTGTCTTCTGTACTTGGAACTTTCTCCAGTGTTTCCTCCATCACCTTCAACTCTGGCTTGTTCCAGTGATTTTTGGCATATTGAATAAGATTGTGCTTTTCAGAAGCTGGAGGTACAATCACTCCTTTCATTGCTAGATACTTAAATATGATTTCTCTGTATACTTTCTTTCTCTTCAGAAGTTCTTCAGCACTTTGACTATAAGCTAATACTGCACGAATGGCATCTAGAAAGAATTTGTAAAAATGAACAAAATCAATAAATTAATAAAAATGTTAAACTAAAAGTGACTTTTAATCTAAAATTTTCCAAATGAAATGACAACAAATTCCTAGCTTTCAAACTTCTACTTCCTTTACAACTACTTCTGTATTCAAATAAAAAATTTTGCTTCCAAAATGATAGCATGAAAAATTGTACTTTGTCTTTTTAAGGAGAAATATTACCCACATAGCACATATTACTTTGGTATTTAATAAGATTTTAAGATAGCATTCATTTTTTAAAAGAACACTATTCAAATTTTTATGTTGAAAACTTAAAATTCAATCAGAACTATAGGATTTTATAACATTTTAAAGACACAACAAAAAAGCAGTAGGCTTGTCATGTATTAGAGAATGTGAGCAAAAATAAACAAATTCCTGGATAGAAAAAGAGCAAAAAAAAAAAAAAAAATCTAACCTACTTAGGAAGAGTCTGAAGTGGTATGCAAAAATATGAATAAGAATTGCATAAAATGAGAAGATTGGAGGGACAGGATTTTGTTTTCAAGGTGGGAGCATTCATACTAAGGATATAAAGGATCCATCCAACATTAAAAAAAAACTGCTGGGGATCAGAACAAGATCTAGCATTCAAATTTCATAGGACACTGGAATCTCAAGGTGCAATATGCTGTAATGGAAAAAATATAAAAGTTTTAAAGACATGAACTCAAATTTCACTTCTAATACTTATTAGTTACCATTGATCAATAAGTCCTTTAAACTAAGTACCATGCACCAATCATTTTAACTCTTTATAGCCTAAGTTTCCTCATTTATAAAATTGGGCAGAATGGCAGCAGTTTCACATATTGGTCAGGATCAAAAAATATATATATTTTTTTATCATGTATTATATCATGTATTATATCATGCTTACTTAAACAGAATAAATGATCACATAAAATATTAAACTGAGTAAATCCTTAAGAAATTTCTTATTTAAAATATTTTTGTAATGAAACCAAAATTTCAAAAAAATAATTTGTTCTGAATGCAGAATTTAAATTAGTTTCAAGATTTAATTTTGAAAATTGAGAAATAACATTTTTTTTTTAAAGTTAAAGGAACACCTGTGTCAAATCGTATCTAGCAGACATAGGATTCTGGAAAATTTCTCAGTCTCATTCACCCTACTCTCCATACTTTAAATTTCAAAACTAATCTTATATGAAGTTCCCTGAGAAATTACCCTGGCATGGATTCTGTCAATATAAAGTAATTATTAAATAAAACTTAAAAAAAAAAAAAAAAAAAGAAGTTCCCTGAGGAAATTACTGAGGGTTGGGGGGAGGGGGAGAGAAGAGAAAAGAAGAGGGAGGTGGGGAAAGAAAATCAACCAACCACTTCATATTTATAAACTGTATAATCTTTGAATCAAGACCTTAAGAGTATCACTTAGGTCATTTTACAAATACAGAAATTGAAGCAAAATCCTAAAAAAATGTATTTAGTAGTTACTAATTTTTTAAAAAAGGATGACTTATTTAGAGCTCAAAGGGCACTGAGAAGACATTTTAAAGCTCGAAATTCACAAATGAAGAAAATAAAAGTCTAGCAATGTGAAATGATTTGCTAAAGGTCACAATAAGCAGCAAGCAGTAAAGCCACTATACCACAAAGCCCAATTCTGAAATGGTAAATCCAGTTGCCAATTGTATTAACATTTAATTTAATCACTGATTACATCTATCCAATTTAATTTCATAGCAAAAAAAAAATTAGTCAATTTCTCTGCAAAAATCATATTCAAATGGATATGTAATCCTAAAAGAAAAGATTATAGGAAAAGTTCACATAGTGCAAGATCCAAAGAGAGATAATTCAATGCTGTTATTGAATGACCAAAGAAAATGCATAGGCTCATTGAAAACTCTCACTATTTACTTAATAGAGTAAGAGTTTGTGTAACTCAACATAGATTTGTTTAATGCGCTCCATGAAAAAATTAATGGATGTGTACTTGAACTAATAATGAAAACCAGGATTTAGGGATCAAGACAGAAAAGAATTAATCAGGACTAAAGGGTAATAAAAAGACCAACTGGCTCAGAAGTCAGGAGGATTAGAGTTCAAATTAAACCTCAGACATTTACTACCATGTTTCCCCGATAATAAGCCCTCCCCTTACTGTGTGAGATTCCTCTAAGATAAGCCCTCCCCCAAAAATAAGCCCTATTGAGATTGCTACTGTAGTGAAGGTGATCCCCTGCGCTACACGCTACATTACGGTACCTTCTGTATGCACCGTACCACTCCCCCCCCCAGTGAAACACACGCCGCACTCTGAGCTGCATCCTATCAGAGCTGCAGCAGTGAGCCCGTCATCCTGTTCTTCCCCAGTGATTTGCTTGCTGGCACCATTGAGAGCAGTGCCACGGAGGAGAGCTGAGGCAGGACAACATAAAAAACCGGTATGTAAGCGGGAGTGTGGGGGCATGATGGAGGATAAAAAAACTCGGCCAACACTCACCGCACTAAAGAAAAGAAGAACTTCCTTGCAGAGAGAAGAATAGATCAAGTAATGATTCCTGCAGGAATGCTTGCCTATCTCCAGACCCTTGATATTGCAATAAACAAGCCATTCAAGGACCATTTGCGCATGGAAGTCAATGACTACATTGAAGATAGAATGGAAAGAAATCAGCGTGGAAACTTTGTGAAGCCCTGTCTGCAAGAAGTCGTGACTTGGGTGAAGAAGTCATGGGATAAAATTACTGACAGCTATGTCCCCAAGGCACTACGAGCAGGTTACCTGGACAAGACATGTTCATTTAAAGAGAGCTATATTGCTGGACATGACAGATTGGGTCCACTTCTTCTGAAGGAAATAGAGGCGCAAGACATCCAGGATGGAATTCAGGGTATGGACACTTATGACGATGTTGTTGAAAATGACATGATCATTATTGAATAAAGGTACTTTTTTTTGTTCACATTTACCTGTTTATTAAAATTGCTGTCAATGTTCATTAAAATAAGCCCTCCCCTGAAAATAAGCCCTCTGGCGGTTTTTTTCTGTCCAAAAAAAATTAATAATAATAAGACAGTGTCTTATTATTGGGGAAACACGGTAGCTGTGTGACCCCTGGGCAAGTTACTTAACCCTAAATGCCTTCAATTTTAAAAAAGAGAAGTAGTAGAAAGTACATTGAATTTAACAGAATAATTTCTTAGGATATCAAAATTATTAGTCTTTGGAATCATTTAGGTCAGAAGTTAACCTTTTTGGTATTATCATACTCTTGGCAGTGTGATGAAAGAGATGAAATCCTTTCATAAAAGTAAAAAAGAAAATATACAGGATTAAAAAAGAAACCAATTCTATTTATTGCTATGAAAATATGAAAAAAAAACAAAAACAAATGAAATTCATAGACCACAAGTTAAAACAAGGCCTACTACTTTCATTTACAAAATGAATAAAAAAAGATCTGTAAAAGCAAAAAGACCTGTCCACAGTCACATAGAGGATTTAGCAATAAAGATGGCATTAAAGTCCAAGTTTCCAAATCTTCACACCAAATTTAGTTCCTAATCTCTTTTTACAGATAAAGCGAAGGCAAACTAGAGAAGTGACTAGCTCAGTGCCCAGTATTCAAACTCCCTAACTCCTCTTAGCTCCAGTGCTTTCTCTCTTAATTATTTTCTATACTTCCTGTATACAGCATGCCTTACTTGTATTTGTTTACATAGCTTTTCATCTAGTAGAGTGTAAGTTCCTAGAAGTTGAGAGCCATCTTTTTGCCACTTTAGGTATTCCCACAAGACGCTTACAGTTTACTAGAGTTCTCTCACACCATGCCACCTACTTGTTCATTCAGTCGTGTTTTCAATGGGGTTTTCTTGGTAAAGAAACTGAAGCAGTTTTGCCTTTTCCTTTTCCAGCTCGTTTTACAGCTAAGGCAAATAGGTTAAAAGTGATTTACAGGGTCACAAAACTAGTGCTGAAGGCCAAATCGGAACCCATCTTCTTGATTCCAGGCCCGGAGCTCCTGCTTCCCAGACTCAGCACGAAATCCGACCCTGCTTTCGAATCAGATTTACAGCTGAACCTTATAAGATGCCTTAAAAGTTCTTAATTTTTTATGCAGGGAGACTCAGACTCAGAGCAGTGAAACGGCTTGCTACGGGCTCATCCAATTATTGAGAGTCTGGGTTCTACTTGGACTCCCAAGGAGTTAAAAAATGAGGCCACTGACTTCGGTTTCATTTAAAAAGTGGGACGCTTCGTCTAGATCAGCGAGTTAACTTATTTTTTGGATGGGCGGATGTGGAACCACATTTTTAAAGGTTTAGAGAAATAATAAATGTGTAAGATTAAAAAGGAAATCAAAATTAGGGAAAAGTGATGATGCAACCCTTCCCCCCATATCCAAATTCGAGGATCCTTGAAGCCCGCCCAGAATTCAAAACGTCCAGGGTGGGTCTCCCCATTCTAAAAACGCAGCGATTGCAGCCTTCAGGGAGCGAGAAGGCTCCAGCTGAAGGCCACTGGACGCGTTACAGGCCGTGCTACGCTCCGCGGCGTGCTCTATGACGCGCTCTCCGGCGGCGTCACAAGGGAAGGGAGGCAGCGTGGGCGTTCCAGGAGTGAGCCTGTCTCCCACGGAGGACGGGCCTCCGCGTTGAATCCCTGGCTCTCAAAGCTCGGGCTTGCCGCCCTTCCCCCTACAATCTCGAGTCCTCTCAACGGGGCGGGAAGGGGAAACCAAAGCGGCTTCCCTCTCCCCGAGCGGGACAGCGGCCAGACCACTCTCACCTTGGCGGTCCTGGGGCTGAACCAGGCGGTTGGTGATGGTGTCGCATAGCGCGAGGATTTCGGAAGTTTCCATTAGGCCTAGCAGGTCACGACAGCCCTCCAGCTCTATCTTGTTGAGCCCCGACATGTTGACCCCCGGACGGGGGAATGCGGAGGGAGACAGTCGTGCAAGCAGCCACCTTAGCAACTGTAACCGGAAGCGCTTCCTCGTCTCTCTTCTCCCCTCCCTCCGCGCCATGCGCACAAATCTTTTCCCATATATGCCATGCGCCGAGATGTCCGGAACTTCAGTCAGTGGTGACCTCCCAGGGACATGAGAGCTTAATTCGAAGTTCCGGGTGATAAAGCCCTGCGCTTCAATTCATTAAACTTGGGGCTGTTCCCATGCCCCAGCAGTTCACACGGATTGTTTGGGACCTGGATTGTTTGGGACCTTTTACGCAGGAAGCGCGGCATTGACAGGAAATAAGCTACCCCGGAAGGAAAAGTAATCGACGTCAGAGATGTACGTACGGGAGTGAACTTTCTGATTAGATCCTACAGTCCTGTGTGTATGTGCATGTGTTGGTTCTTCCAAACTCATAATAGTCTAAGTCCGTTCACCCACGTTCACCCCAGAGCCCAAGAAAAAAAAGAATTTGGCTGATCATGTATAATAAATACCCACTAGATAGTAGACATTTCCTCAACACATGTTTATAATACATAATATTTATGTGTGAAGAAGACTTCGACTTCTCATGGTTGGGATCTGGATGTGCTGCATCCAGCTCCTATATCATTGTGAAATTTTCAAAAATTAGGCAAAAGCTGTAAATCAGCCTGATTCTTTGTTTTGGTGACAAACTCAATCAATGGAGAAAATATTAATAATTGCAGATTATTAGGTTTTAAAGTGTGACATGCCCGTGAACATCTTTTTTCAGTGACCGGGTTGTTAAAACATTTATCATCACACCATGATGATTGGTGTATAAATTTCAAGGGATTTGGATGGTGAAAAAAAAAATACATTTAAAAAGTTTTTTCACTAATCTTTAGTTTCTTTCATAATCTTGTGTATTTTAATTTTAAGCATTTAAAAAGTACATATACTTTTATTCATTTAAAATATTTAGTTTAAAAATTTCTGGAAAAGAACAAAAATGAAATATAGGTATATATGTATATATCTACATACATGTATAAGTATATGTATGTATATAAACACGTTTTGAAATGGGAAAATGTTGAGAATAGACAAGGGAACTTTGTTAGTACTAGCTTAAATCTGATAGACATTTTAAAAAATAGAATAATCGAAGTTCAGTTTCCTCTATATTCCCTTCTATATATTAAACACTATAAAGTTCATGTTTGTCAAGTTCCTTAAAAAAAGTAGACATAGATATATTCCTTCCCAACTCATTTCAAACACTTAATTCCTTAAGGCTTTTCTTAAATCTCCCAGCAACCAGTGCTTCCAATCTCCCCATTAGTTTGTCTGGTACTTATTTTATTTATATTTTTACATATATGCACATTGTTTTCTTCATAGAATATAAATTCATTGAAAGTAGGGACTGGTTTTTTTTTTTTTTTTTTTTTTTTTTTTGTCTTTATATATCCAGAACTTAGGGTGGTAACTGAAACATAGTAATAAATGTTTACTGATGACTGATTCTGATAGTTGTAACCAAAGCAAAGAATATGCAACATAGAATGTTAAAGATAAAAAGTTTACAATCTGTTCCCAGCATTTTAGAAGTGAAGTGACTTTTCCATTGTTACCAGGTTACATGGCACAGTCAGGTCTTGAACATAGGTTTTACAATTCTGAAGTGCCATGCTCCTTTGTTTTCTGCCCTCTCACTTTCTCCTTGTGGTCACATCATGGCCAGGACAGCTCCTGGACACAGTAACACCCTACCTGTTAACACAATGCTTCTGCTTTTGTGCACTAAAGGGAGTTGGAATTATGCTGAAATCTTGAGGGTGAAGCTGTGCAGATGTTTTGAGGGTTCATGCTTGAACTTTCTAATAGTATGTCTTCATCAGCTGACCTCACTGATACTCTGCCTAGAAACTCATTCTCCATTAACATACTTGCACCCCTTTCTCATCTAGTGATACTGAACTGAGTGCCCCTAACTCTACAGAACAAATATCTCCCCCACTCTAACCATTTGCTTCTTCCTTCTTTCCACCTCAAAGCCTTATATCTACAATTTCATTTTAGGTCTGTATACCCCCTTCCATAATTAACAAATATTCTTTTCATCTTTAACTATTTTTCTTGCCCTTCTATCTTCTGACTTCTTCCAATGATATTGCATCCCTACCTACACTTTTATTCACAGGTCAGGTAGGAGAGTCAGAATACACTTTCCTTCTCATTGCCATTTTCAGACTCTGCCTCTACACTCATTATTCCTTTCAGGTTCTTGCAAACTAAATTTATCAACCGATCTGAATTCTAGTACTTATTAGCTATTGGCCCTAAGAATATTCTAAATTCTGCTATCTTATATCTTCCTACCACAATTCCCAACTTATTGGGCAATTTTAATATTCGTGTTAATATTCCTACAAGTAACTTAATTTCCCAGTTTCTCAAGCTATTCAACTCCCATGATCTACTTCTTTCATTATTCACTTCAGATCTACACAAGAAAAACTTGATCTTCTCATTATTCTCAGGTCCTTGGTCACTTTAAATTTTAATTAAAATTAAATTTTAAGGACTCCAAAAATTCTTCTATTTGATTATAATTCTTTTTTTTTTTTTTGCTTCTAGGTCATATTCCTATTAAATTATTCCTATTCATCTGACCTTTCAATCTCTCCAGTTTTCAATGCATTCCAGTTCATCAACTCTCCCCTGACTACATTTTCTTCCTTTCCCAATCAACATTATCATTTAATCTCATTTTTTCCCTCATCTCTGATCATGCTTTGCTAAACAACAATCTCATATTACTCCTACCATCTGCCTCCTTTGTCCCTGCTCATAATTTGAAATATACAACTGGAAGAAAAAATAAAATTATGCTAACAGGGTCTGCAACATAAGTGCTTATGCTTTATAGCACAAATACATGAAGAAAGCAAAAATTTAATCTGACTCCCATCTCCAATTCTAATTCACATATGGTTTTCCTGCATATCCCAGTAGTAACAGGTACTTTTTGTAATCGTCAAAAGAGTCTGGTACTGGATAAGAAATAAGAGTAGTTGATCAATAGACTATATTAGGCACACAATATACAGAAGTAAATAACTTCAGTAATCCACTATTTTATAAACCCAAAAAACAAACTATTGGTTCAAGAACTTAATATTTGACAAAAACTACTGAGAAATTTAGAAAATACTCTGGCAGAAATTAGGCACATAGACTTTAATATCTCATACTACATGCCAAGTGATAAGGTCAAAATGATTTAAAATATAAAGAATGATATCAAAAGCAAATTAGGGGCACATGGAAACTTGTTAGATAAGAATTTGTGATCAAACAAGATAGAGGACCACTGGATATAAAACAATTTTTATTCCACTAAACTGAAAAATTTTGCACAAACAAAACCAGTACAGTCAAAATTAGGCTAGCAGAAAACTGGGAGTGGGAGGGATTATTTTTACAGCAACTTTCTGATAAAGGTTTCATTTCTAAAAATATATTGGTAATTGATCCAAATCTATGAAAATAAATGCAATTCTTCAATTGATAGTCAAAAAATACGAATGGGCACTTTTTAGAAGAAATCAAAGCTACCAAGTCTATGAAAAAATGCTCCAAATTAGTATTGATTAAAGAAATGAAAATTAAAACTGAAGTACTACCTCAAACCAATTAAAATGGCTAACAAGATAGAAAAGGGAAATAACAAATGCTGAAGGACATGTAAGAAAAAATAGGTATACTAATGCACTCATGGAGCTGTGAACCAGTACAACTATTTTGTTTTGTTTTGCTGAGACAATTGGGATCAAGGGACTTGCCAGAGAGCCACACAGCGACCAAGTCTGGATTTGAACTCTGGTCCTCCTGACTTCAGGGCCATTGTTTTATCCACTGCACCATCTAGCTGCCCCTAGTACAATCATTTTTGGAAAATGGAACTCTGCCCCAAAGGCTATAAAATAATGCATTATCTTTTGGCCCAGCAATACTGCTAGTAGGGTATCCCAAAGAAAAAGGAAAAGGATCATTATGTACAATAATTTTACAGCAGCTCTTTTTGTGGTGGCAAAAGTTGTAAACTGAGGGGATATCCATCAGTTGGGAAATATTTGAACAATCTGGGGTATATGATTGTGATGGAATACTATTGTGCTATAAAAAATAACAAAATGAATAATTTCAGAAAAACCTTGGAAGACATATGAGCTGATGCAAAGTGAAGTGAGTGGGATTAGGAGAAAAATTATACACAGTAACAATATTGTAACAACAAAGATTTAGTTTTTTTTTGTGTGTGTGTTTGTGTGTATTCTGCCTACCATTTTAATAAGAATTTTAATTCATACACATTCATTTCTCATTTACAAATCCTTGTGCTTGGAATAATCTTATTGGATTTGTATCATAGACTAGGACACGGACCCAGGCCAGTATACCTCCAGTTTTGTTTGGTACTGTAGCCAACAGTAGATTCTTTAAAAATTAGTTCATTTTTTCATCACAACCATGTTGTTTCAATGCATTTTAATTTTTATACATTTTAACTGAATTTAACAAGTCAGCTTTTTCTAAACAAAATGGTATAAAAATCAGTATACTACTAATATCTTCAGGTGCTCAATAAATATAAACTTAATTCATATATACAAATGACTAGATTTAATTATTTTGATCATTATCCAAAATAATTCCAAAGGACTTATAATGAAAAATGCTATCCACTTTTAGAAACAGTACTAATGAACTCTTAAGTGCAGATTTAAGCATATTTTTTTCTTTCAGTTTCTTTTTTGGTAACATGGCTAATGTGGAAATCTTTCACGACTTCACATGTATAAAAGTCTTTATTTCTTGATATCTTAATAGGTGAGGAAAAGGATAGAAAGGAGAAAACTCAAAATTGAAAAATTAAAAATAAAGCACACAGCTAACCAGATCACCACAAGAGTCCAGTGACTCTCCATTATTTACTGAAAGAGGCACTTAATAGTGGGAAAGACCAAGAAAGATCTCTTATAAGGAACAATGCCTGAGCTAAATCTTAAAAAGATTCTTAAAAATAGAGATTACTCAAAGTAGAAGCCAGAGTAAAGGGACAAAGAGAGATGGAGTATACTGTGTAAGGAACAGCAAATAGGCCAATATGACCACACTATATCATAAAGTTCAAAGGGAATGTAAGTGTAAGAAGGATGAGAAGATGGGATCAGATTATAAAGAGCTTTACATATCTGAACATAAGAATTTGTATTTGATGCTGAAGGCAAACTAACGCTGGATTTGTTTGAGTAGGAAACTGACATGGTCACTTAAATTTTAGAAAAACCCTTTGGCATCTGAGTGGAAAGTGAATTGGACTAGGGAAGATTTGAAACAAGGGGTTTACTTAGACTACTGCAATAATCTAGGCAAAAAGTGATGAGGGCATGCACTAAGATAATAGTTGTGTGAGTAGAGATAAGGATATATTCCAGAGATGTGGTAGAGAAAAAATAAATGACATTGTATGGCAATTAAATAGAATAGGTAGGGTGACAATGAAGTGTTAAAGTTGACACTTCAGTATTCAAACCTGGGTGACTTAAAAAAGGATGTTAGCACTCTTGACAATAACAGGAAAAGTTCAGAAGGGAGAGTGAGTTTGGGGGAAAAATAATTTTGGATCTCTTGAATTTGAGATGCCTATGGGGCATACAAAATATGAACTGTTCAGAAGATAGTTGGTGATATAGGACTGATCAGGAGAGAGAAGGGTTGTATATTTAAACCTGGCAGTCATGTGCATAATGATGCATATTCATGTGCTCTATTATGGCAATGTTTTGTAATTTTTTTAACTTGCATATTCCTATGGTAGGATCATAATCACTGGGAACTCTTATAATAATATGGTAATATGGATTATAATTAAGCATATTTGTAGACTGTTTTTAGCCGCCCCTTCCCTCCTCCCCCCCCCCCCCCCCCCGCGCTTTTTTTTTTTTTTTTTTTTGATTAAAGCTTTTCATTTACAAAGCATATGCAGGGGTAAGTTGTCCAACATTGACCCATGTATATAACCTTTTGTTCCAAATTTTCCCCTCCTATCCCACTACCTCCAGCTGGCAGGTAGTCCAATACATGTTAAATAGGTTAAAATGTGTTAAATCCAATTATGTATACATATTTACACAGTTATCTTGCTGCACGAGAAAAATCAGATCAAGAAGGAAGAAAAAGAAAAACTGAGAAAACAAAATGGAAGCAAACAACAGAGAGTGTGAGAATGCCATGTTGTGTTCTACACTCTGTACCCAGGGTTCTCTCTCTGGCTGTAGATGGCTCTCCTCATCACTGCACAAATGGAACTGGTTTGAATCATCTCAATGTTGAAGAGAGCCACGTCTATCAGAAATGTAGATCCCTTTCTTTATCCCTAATGTGTAATATTTGTTTTTAAGTGTATCATATTACAGTTTTAATCATTGAACATGTCCCTTATTTAAGTCAAATCTGTATTTTAGTGATAAATACTAATGAATTATTTTTTTTTAAAGTACAAATAAAAAGGAGGGTTAGTTTTGGCAAGCCCAAGGGTCATCTTTTCATTAAAGTTTTGAGTGAAGGAGGATATGAGAGGAGATAATGTCAGATGGATGCAAGAAAATCAGTAGAAAACAGTGAGTTAGGGCCGGTTTCAGTTACTTTTTCATAAAACATGATGGGAGTCCCTTAACTTGAGAATGTGTAATGGCATACTAGCACTCCAAAGGTGGCGTATGTATGTATGATCTTTATGAATGAGAGAAAATGGGTCTCAAAACAAATTTCTTTGTATGCTTTTTTACTGTAAGTGATGGATACTAGCATTACAAAGGCTACTTTATATTGCTAAAACTCATGTCCCTTTTTTTCATTCAATTTGAAGCCCACAAAGAAAACTTCCTACTTCAATAAGACTATTTGATCAATTAGGGAATGAATTCAATAAATACTCAGTAACTTAATGTTTTCCTGGTTTATATCCAGAAATGGGATCTGGGTAGTCCATAGCCTTCATGTTGAATTCCAAACCACTTTGATCTATTCCTTCATTAGAAATTCCAAGCTTTATTAAGCAAATTTCAAATATACATTTTTAGTTGTGAGCCCAATGCCTGCTTCACATTTCTAATACTTTGTGGCAACTTTAAGATCTTAATTTTTCTAAGTCTACCTTAAGCTTGGTTTATGACAGATTTGTATAACAGGCTTTCAGTGGCCATTCTTTTTCTATCAATTTGGTTCCTTAGTGGTATGTTGCTTTTTAAAAAAATATTGCTGGAGTCACTAAATAATTACCACTTATGTAACACTATCCCCTACTACTTTACAGCCACTAGACTTCTAGTTCCCAAAACAAATGTGTTTTTCTTACCTCTCAACCTCTCATTCCTTTGCTTATCTTCTTTTCTCTGGTAGAATACCTTTCCCACTACTTATCTGCATTCTGAATGCTCATAGCACTTTATACCTTTCAAACACACGTTATAAGCTTGTTATAGATATCTATATAATTAATTTTACAATCTCCCTAAACTTCTGCATAGATAAGACTATGTATCTCTACCAAAGATTTCACACTGCATGTTTGCATTTTTTAAAGAGCTGAAATGTTTTCCCCTCCTATCTTTTTTGGAGGGCACAAAGGTTTGGGATAGGAGCAATAAGGCAGAAAACAATATACAAGAAATAAATAAAATAGTTATCAAGAGAACTATTATTCTCATTTATCACAATTTACATTTAACTAAATTTTCCCTTCCTCCACAAATTGAAACATATTTTGGTGGGTCATTTTTATTTTATAATAATCACCCTCAATTATGATCTTGTTTATTTGAATTAGCAAGAGCTTTTATTTGTTGGGGAGGAGGGGAGGAAGCCCTATGCATTATATGAATTTAACAGTTTTTTGACACAAAATTGTCTTTCAATGATTTCTAATTTGATGTGAATTCCTATTTTGCCTCATGTGTGGAGAGAAAGCTTACTTGAATTTATAATTCAGATGCTTAATAAAAAGACAAAATGCTTTGTAAAAAAAATACAGTAAGCTTTTATCTGATAATCCAAAATACCTCCAAATATTGATCCAATAAATTAAAACTCTTACTAGACTTTACTATTACATAAAGACAATATGGTACACATTGATATCTGTAATAAAATTAAATTGATGCTAAAATTGTTTCCTAACAAAAGATTAGATTTTGTTTAGTATGATTTTGGTAGTGTGTATTTTATGACATTGAAGACTTTCAAAAATTGAAATCACAGGCTTTCAGACTCAGATCTGGAAGAGTATATCTCTGTGAGGTTTGTTAAATCATATTTGTCTAACCACAGCTAGCAGAATCTAAATTAGAAACTCTAAAATATTTTAGGATACTGTAATTTTTTTTTCAAAAGCAAACTATTACAAAAATTGAAGACTTATTAACAACAAGGACAATGTTTTATTGAACAAATCTATGTACAGTACAAAAAATTTCTTTAAATGAAACACTACTGTTGATTTATTGCAGTTCAATGGCTCAGTTTTAATTGTACTCTTATAAAATGTAAAATAAAATAATTTAACATTCAACAAGGAAGCACAAATTTCCTTTCTTGCTGAATCTCTAATAACTTTTACAAATTAATAGTTCCGAAATGCATACATTGCATTTAGTCAATCAGAAAAGGTGTTATACAGTACCAAATAAATTAAGAAATAAACACTATTACCCTTTTTGGGGTTTTCATCCATACCACTGGTGTTAAACCAATAAAAATAAATGAGTACAGCTGAACCTTCAATGTGATTTGAAAACCACAATTTTAATGTTATAAATTATCCATTCAATTTATACAATTGGTAGTTCTTTTAAAAATGAATATGGCTAAATGCCCAAAGTACCAGTGTCCTTTTCCACACACAAGCCCACCACATATTTCATAATATTTGAGCAGCAACATTTCATATTTGCTATTTGCTTAACCAGTTATTGAAGAATCTCAAGTGGTAATAGTTGACTCTCTGAAGCAAATTCTCATTTTTAAGAAGAAAAAAAAAGTTTAAGCAATGGTCTAAAAAAGGTAAAATTATTATTCATATAAGAAAAGAATATCCTCAGAAAAAGATTAGGAAAAAAAACACTACAACAAGAAAAGAGAAATGGAACAAACTCCCTCATTTCTTCCCCACAAAAATGAGCACCCTTCTACAGAACTTTAAAAATAAAGTAAAACAATTTAGATTTATATTTTGTAAAAATGTCCCTAAAACTACCCTGCACACTCTTGGACAGGTGATTCTTTAAAACTTATATACTTAACATAAGTTGTATATAAGAAATGTGTTGACTGAAAATTTTACAGAACTATTGTATTATGGTACAACTCCTTCATGTGACTTTATATGTATACCAACTAACTAATAAACCTTCATGTCTTTTTAGAATCTGAACTTTCTCTTACAGTAACAAAATTGTAAATTAAATTTCTAAACTGAAGCTAAATGCTAAACAGGTAAGGAATGATAAATATTATTTTAGATAAAACAAATTTCAATTGAAAATTGACACAGCTGACAATTTTAAAATAAGTTACAGTTATTAAATGCTTTTTTAGAAGTTAGAAATATGACAACAGTTTGTGTCTTGGTAACTAGATCTGGGGAAAGAAAGAATTAAATTTAACAATCACCACGTAAAATTGCTAAATTATAATTTAATTTATAAATGATGCCATTTTCAAGCAGATTCTATTGTTAAACTTTGATTATTTGATTTTAGGCCTTTTTAATAATGAAAAACAGGTGAGAGAATTTTTCCTTACTTGATTAGTTCAAATACAAATTAACTGGAAACTTGTTAGTAAATGAATGGTTAAAAAATGCTTTTGAAAGTATTGAGAGATAAAGGTTGGAAACAAACAAAAAAAAAGTTGGTGAAAATAACTTGTACGTGAAATTAGGAGGGCATTTTGTAGCATCTAACTTTTAAAAGCAAGTCATAACAAGAAATCTATAGATTTTACTTTTTGATTAATTCACACAAATTGGTCATTTTAACTGGTAATCACAGTAGACTCTGCTAATATTCTTTCCTCACCACCACCCACCACCACCACCACCCACCACCACCACCACCACCATCCACAAAAATAGGCAGCTAAAAGTTGGTATTCTTACCACTATCCATCTTTTTTCTCCAAACAATGCTACAAATCCCAAGTATTTATGCAAATTTTTTTTTTAAAGAGTATGTTTGTCAACCCATAAAGATTCTATTCTAATAAGCACATGGGGATGCCTCTGGCTACTTAAGTCTACAAATAAAAAGAAAATGTAGACCAAATGTAGCCAAAGACACATAACAAATACACACATAATTAAACCTATAACCCTTATGAAAATGTCAACTCCATTGCTGTCCATAAATAAACTCTAAAATTGCTTTCCATAGATTTTAATGCTCTTCTGTCACATAAAATAACTTGCCATTAACAGCCTATGAAATTGTTTTCACAACTAAAGTTAGAAAATATTTTCTGGGTCCCTTGCACTAAATACTTGGGTCAAAAATCCTAATTTTGTTAAATCTAGCTTTGGTCTTAAAAGAAAAATGTCTAATTTCTAATATTTTTGTCAAAGAACTTGATGTTATATATTTTATGTATCTGGTTCAGATAAATCCACCTGCCCTGGAAAATCAAGGCTTTTAAGAGAAATTTCATTTCTTATACATGGGATTTTTGTTGTTGTTAATGCATTTGGAGTAAATTGGTTTCTGGTTTTTCCCAGCTGCTGGTAATGCTGGGGCTGGCAGAATTCTTAAGTTTGGGAGTTCTGAGTTGTAGTTAGCTATGAATTTTTGGTGTCTACAATTTGCATGACATCATTGCTACAAGCCCCTAGAAAGTGGGCTATTGAAAAGAGATCATTAGGCTACCTGGGAGAACAGGTGTAGGTCATAAATAGAACAGGTTATAAAACTGCACTTCTAGCCTGGATAAGTTGGAAAGTCCTAGTATTAAAAAAATTTAAAAAAAACAAAAAGGGATGTATACAAGCTTCTATTAAATGAAAATAATATGAGTGTTATTTTAGAACTTTCTCTTGCTTAAGTTGTTTATTGGCAGTTAAAGTTAAAATCTCTCACAGGAAAATTATTAGCCATTAGTGTAATGATAACCTATATTCTTAAAATGAAAATTCTGTTAACAATTCCTCTTAATTTAGGATGTCATTAAAAAAATTTCTATTTAGAAAGCCCAAATTTATCATTGTACATTTAGTTTTGGGAAATTAAATGATTTCTTACCCTAATTCTATTTAATATATTTTTAAAATTAACATTTGTCTTCATAAGACATCATTTAGATAATTCACACCAAAAGAAATGCCTGTGTATAATGAGCAAATATGCACTTGAAACTTCAATTTATTTTTTTCAAGACTTTAATCTTTTTGTTAGTCAATCTTTGATTCTCCCATCCCCATAAAATTTTTGTTATTTCACAGTAAAATTGTTTTAAAAGATAACTTGTCATTTAACTTCATTCTGTATTGCAAAAGTGAAAAAATTTTATTTTGTTTTAAATCAAAAAGTCTGGATATATTTTGGCCCTAATTTCCTGAAATTTCATTGTAAAATTCTGATATATCACACAGCCAAGATTTTTTTACATTCTTTAATTTATGATGTTGTGGAAACAAGTTTTTAAAAATAATTTCCACAAACTCTAAATCACAACTTACCGGTAAGGTTTTCAAATCATCTTTTATCAAGAAGTAAAGGGCATTATTTGCACATGCATAAAAAAGAAAACAAATACTGTTTGGAAAATAGCTTTTGCATTTCTTAAAATCCATCTTTTGTTTTTGTTTCTTTACAGATTCACATTATTCCTTTCTTTAAGGCCACAGCTACTTTTCTTCTTGGGTTGAATGCTTCTTTATGAGGTGTTAATGAGTTAAACTGAATGTGCTGCTGTGCTTTGATCATACACTCTTATGGTGTGTGGTCGTCTGGATAACTGGTACTTTGGGATCTTTGTAGTAACCCTTCTGGAGTCAAAATTGGCACATCTTCTCTGAGTTCATTCTAGAAAATGTGCTTTTTCTTTATATTGTTCTTTAGTAATCTGAGACCACTCTGTGATTAAGGCCAACTGGGAAAGAGCAAATTGAGGATGCATTTTTTTTTTTTTTGCAGTGTTTTTTTTTCACACTACTCCTTGATAGACGTTTCAGTAACATTTTATCAGGCACCTGTAAAGAAGAACATGCTTGTTAACTTCAGTTTTGTATATATACATTGGGATTACCAAACCAGGAAATGGGTTGATATTAATAGATCTAGTTCATAGAACCATATAATTAAGAGATGGAAGTGACCTCAAACTTTACATATCTAGTTGAGATTCCTCATTTTTAGGTGGAGAGCCTACAGCCCAGAGATTTGTTTATAGTCATATAGGCAGAATAAGTCAAGTCAGGATTCAAGAGTTCTTAACTCTAAACTCATTGTTCTTTCCACTACATTCTACTACACAGCTTGTAAAAAAGTTTTCCATGTCTGCCTTAATCTATCAAACTTCCAATGGTTTTCTTTTGAGGACAACACCTCACTAGCTTTATGTTCTGATGGATAGATATGTTTTTATTTCCATCATGATCACTCTTTCTTATTTTATTACACTAAAATGGCTTAGTTTTGCTCTATTAGTTTCAATGCAATTTTTCATTTACTTATCTAATCCCTTGACTCCCACTATAATTTTATAAGACTTACTTTCATCATCTGAGTCGAATCCAAACAGCGTCTGACATTTCTTTTGTGCAAGGTGAGCCTCAAGTGCTTCTGAATTACAGTAGATGGTCAAGCAGTTGCCACATCTAAATCTCTCTGATGATGTGCTATAAACACTATCTTGATCAGAATGGGCATCTACTTTATCAGTCAGAGTTTTTCTTCGTTTTGGCATACTGATGTACCGTTCATCAAGATAACTGGGAGGCAATGGTCTCACATATGGCTTCGTTAAAATTAAACCATATGAAGTATTTTCAGTTGATGGATTTGGTTTGGAAGGTGATTGAGAGACTACTATTAGGGGACTGTGTTCTTGTGATACTACTTCAACATTCTGTGAAATGGAACCATTTTCTGTCCTTGTTCCATTTGTCTCACTTTTCAGGGCAGCATCTGATGAAACCAAAGCTGTCTGCTCTGATTCACGATGTCCATTGACTAACAGTTGGTCACTAATAACACTACTTTTTTCAGAATTTGGCTCTACAACAGTCATCTTTTGGTCTATGAAGCTTATATCTGAAGCAGTGACATCAGAAGAATGGTCATTCCCATTCTGAACTACACTATTTGTCTTCTTTTCAACACTTTGTATATATGTCTTTGGTTCTGTAGAATCTTTCCTTGATTTCCAAGTGGGAACTGGCAAATCAACAGTTTCTTTTTCACTACCAGATAGGTCTTTTTCCTGATTCTCACACTGAAGATCTGTAAGAGTATCCAAAACATTTCTACTTGTTTCAGCAAAAGATTCTGGTATTGGATTTAAGTAATGCTGAGCTTCATGTTCATACAGCAAAGGAAGCTCTTCAAAAAGCTCATGGCATTCTGGAAAACTACACTGAGCCTGAAAAACACCATGACTTTTTGTATGCTCTGCAAGCTCGGTTGACAGTTTAAATCTCTGATTACAAGTAAAATGTAAACAAAAGTACACATTTGGATAAATATGTCTTTTCAAATGATCTATAAAATGCTGAGAATCCTCAAATTTCCGCTGACAAAATCGGCACTTTCCTTTGTTCCACTTCATTATATGTTGTTGTACTTTCAAATCAGTTGGATGAGCTTTCCTTGCATGTTTATTCAGAAATCTAATTTTTTTAAATATTCTGACACATCCATTAGCAGGGCACTTGAAATTTTCTTGTTGATCTACAATATCCAGATCTTTTTGAGGGCAAACAGTTCCATTTATTTTATGAAGTACTGGAGTCTCTCGATTTAAATCATCATCATCATCATCACCATCATCATCATCATCAATACATGTGGGTAAATTTTCAGTGGTGAAAGGCTCTAGGACATTATTTAAAGAACTATCAGGACTTCCATTTTCAATAACATCATGAGGTCTATACATAAAATTTTTAGTCACATTAGCCACTTGCTCAAAAGATTCTTTCTTATTTTCACTGTTATATGTAACAGGAGTTTCTATTTCACTATCTTTAACATTTGAATTTCCATTTTCAAATGAAATGGAAGCATCAGAGCAATTTATTTGTTCTGTTGTATAAATTCCCTGATCTTCCTGTTGAATTACAGCAAAGTGCTGTCTTTGTATTTTCTTAACATGATTCTTTAAATGCTTCAGCATAAGTCCTCTATTTCTAAATTTTCTACCACAAATTACACATGAAAAGCTGCCCTTTTTCTGGTGAGCCTGTGCATGGCGTACTATGTGGCCACCTAGAAATTCTCTGTTACACAACACACATTTATGCCTTGGAACATTACGGTCTACCTTAGACACATTAAAAGTTGTGAGATTTTTCTTGGCATTACTATGACCTTTGAATTGGGTTCCAGAGACATCTTCTGGATCATATTCCCCATTGTTCAGGTCCATAAGAAAACTAGATCTTCATCTAAAACCTGTGTTTCCATCATCTTTCCAGGATGACCTGTAGTATTTTCCAGTGTATTTTCATTTAAAAATCCAACTGCTAATTTATCTCTCAATAATGCTGCACAGTTTTGCTTTATCATTATGAAATTCCAAAATTCAGGATCAAAAAACAACCCCTTTTTCAAAATTGGAAGCAATTCAAAACGAACACGATTCTGAACAGAACTAGTGCATTCATTGTACTCTTCATCTGGATGTTTATAGAGTCGTTCAACAGTATAATAGGATTCCAAGGAGCGCTCAAGAAAAAATACTGAGAGTGCACAAATCCTGAGAATCTCCAAATCATTTGGCAAAAAATGAGCAATTGTTTTATAAATTAGACATTTAGTGTTTGGATCATCTTGAAGGTCCAGTTGTAGAGCACATCCACATATTTCAACACAAATTTGTAAGCCTTCTACTTCAACCTGGAGAAAGAAAATTTCATTTTATTACTATATAAGAACTAATTTTTTTTCCCCTTTCAAATTTGTCCCCTTCTAATTTCTCTGTAATGTATTCTATTTCAGTAGACTTAAAATAATAGGAAATGTCTAACTTGCATCAAATATGTATAGTACTCAAACATACATATATAACAATTTTACTCTGCATACATTTACATGTCATGGAGACATATAAAAATACTTCATTATATCATCTGTCAATACTTACTTATGGAACATTAATAAAACAAGTATCAATTCACAGAAAGACAAGTGAAAAGCCAATTGGGATATAAAACATTTGAGATAAATATTAACAGAGGAATAATGAAAGTTATTTCAATTATTAATGCTTAAAATGAAAAACATTATTAGTTTTTAAAGCTGTTAACTTTTTATTTTCCTATGAAACTGGCTAGCTGTATAATTCTCTCTTTGCTAGCAAAAATTATAGAATGTGTCAGAAGGAATATCTTCTTCAAATTTTAAATCCCAATAGTGGGATTCCATTTTCATAAATGAATTAGATAGTACACAAAAGTTCCCAGTATTCTGGAGAATTTCATGAAGCAAATATTTGGTGGCAGCAGGCAGCAATTACAACAACTCACATTTATATATTGGATAATATTACTTAACAAGGTTTAAAAAAGACTCAAATGTTAATTAACAGAAAGAGAAACCTTTTTAGAAAATGGCTTATCATTTGATATGTTGACTGATTATATGTAATATAAAGTCTATATTCAAATAAGTTCTTCCAAATGTCAGAGGGAAAAGTTTTTTTTTTTTTTTTTTTTTTTAAAGAAGTTTAAAGTTAAATGAGGTACCAAGAGTACTACTAATAATGCAAATAGCAAATGATAATTTATTTGAGAAAAATAGAACCCAAAAGAAGATAACTGAAATACCTTCCAATTTAGGCTTTGAAAACTTGGTCTGATGACTTGAAAGGCATTAGAACTTTTTTATTTGAAGAGGGTTCATTTATTAGGTTTAATTAAAGCTTGCTTTAATGGCCTGAATAATTCTGAATACTTTAAAAGTTTTTAAAAAGTGTGGACATGGCACATCTGCAAACAAATAGTAGATGTCTTATCTCTGGACTTAAATTCAAGTAACCGATTATTTTAACACATTTTGAATGTCTATAACATCTTTCAATTTCCCTAAGTGGCGATAGTGTAAAAATAAGTTAATAATGGACACTTGTCTTCCATATTCTGAATACTTTCTATAATTATTTTACTTGTTCTTACTAGATGCTTTGCACCTAGTAAACATTTAATAATGTTATTAACATTAATTATCTTATCTTAATTGTTAATAAAATTAATAATATAAATAATAATAATAATAATAAACCTTTGATATATCTGAATTTCTAGAATTTAACTCAGGTGATAAAATGACAAGACCTTTCAATAGTACTGCAATGTAATTATGGATGGCCTTAAAATGTTATATATATTATAAGAATTAGTAATATTACAATTTCATATACATACTAATGACAAATGTAGCAATGAACATGTGATAAGTATAGAGCAGCTATGACAAATGAAAATTTACCTTAAACACTCCTCATTACATGTATTAATCATACACAAAGTTGGTTAAATGGAGCCACAATGAAATAATAGGGTTGCTTTTTCCTCTCCATATCTTTGTGTTCAAAATTCAAGCTAGAATTTTTGGGAAGGAATTAAAGAATCTTCAAGATTCTGTTTGATATATATGTTAAGGCCCATATTGAGAAACATAGCCATTTAACAATGGGCTAAGCCCCTTGATTTGGGGTTTTAAATTTTTTATTTTTACACATGTTGAATCCTAAGAGTCACAAAATTTGAAACCATCTATATACATTCAATTTAAGATCCTTGTCTAGCAACCAGAATTAACATTGCATTGAAGACGTCAATTTTATCGTTTGACACTGTTATAGGTAAAATCTGAAAGAAAAAAAGAAGTTGCAGCTAAATGGAAAGACAGCCCACAAATTCTCCCTGGAGAGGCAAATAAAGGATATAGCAGAGCTGGTTTTATCATATGTCCAAAGGCAACAGGAAACATCATTTCATGGGACACTTGGTCACTTTGAATTTCAGAGCTCATGTTAAACATTTGTAAAAAGATCACTATGAATTGCAAATTGTGTGTCAACATCTGTTGCAGAAGATGAGGAGGCAGAGAAATAGTATGAACATGAAAAGATCCTCCAAATTAAACCATCAATTAATGCTTAGTGACTTCAGTGTTAAAATAAGGATAGGGATGACTGTGAAAAATTATTTAAAAATATTTCTTAGGTCTAAGAAACAAAAAAGAAGCAAAAATCTTCTAGATTAAGTAAGGAACCTCATAATTATATACCATGTACACTATTTAAGTAAGTTAGAGTTACAGAATACTTAAGAGCGCCTCCCTGCTCCTCCCTCCCTTCATTTCCCAAAGAAGCTGATTATAATTTGACAAGAAACAAGTTAGCTACTACTGTGGAAAATCACTCTAAGCCAACTTTTTTTTGTACCGTAAGGTCTACTGTAATGGGCTGAGGCTTGAGTTGATGCACTGAGGTCCCAAGCACATGAGGCTAAATAGTAATTGGATCATACTCTATTAATATATAAGCTTGGAGAAAGAATGGCCCCCACCCACTCTTTGTGCAAGTCCTGATGTGTTGTATAGGAAATGACGATTTTGGTGGGTGGAGGTAGGGGAGTGGAAAAGGAAGGGGAAGGAGAGACTTTTGGGATTGCCTTGCCACGGTTTGTTCAGCTCACATCTCTCTCTGTTAGCTGGCTTCCTGTCACAACTGTCCATATTGCTATCGCAACCTTTCTTGCCTATATTTGCTATCGCAATCTTTATTCACCTCTTCACTTCAATAAATATTGAAGATTTTCCCCTTAACCTGAATTCCTGACTCCGGCTGATTTTAAATACGCGGTCATTACAGTCTACAACTTGTTAGAGGGACCCTTTCACTCTATTTCCTTCAAATTAATATCACATTAGATGAATTTAATGAGACGATATGTTGAATAAAAAAAAACTCATATGACTTTTTAAAACAAGCTTTTGATGCTTCTAAATTAAAACAGGTAAAATAATAGATGTTAATATTATTTCCTATTAATTATTTCCCAAGGAAATGTAACTAATGTAAATATCACAAGAGGAAAACAAAAGAGTTTAGACATTTTCATCTCCTTATTAAACAAAGAGACGTGGCAACCAAGCTTTGAATATAAAAACCATTTGTAAAATCTTAGGGATAAAAATGGTGAAAGATTATGCACTGTATCATCTCTTAAAACAGTGAAGTGGAGGAGAGTAAAAATTAGTTTCTGGAAGGATGATGAGAGAACCAATCATTTTAAATCACTTTAAGAATAATTAAAGATGAATCTGGAAGGGTAATAAACATGAAAAAGATACATTCAGATTTCTACTTGATTTTTAAAAGTTATATGACTATAAGCCACACCTAGACCCTAAGGTAGCCCTCTGTCTGCTGCAGTAAAAATGACAAAGAAAAACTGAAATGGGAAGAGCAGCCAGATTAGACTGAAGTATATATAATGGAGGATCAAGCTGGAGATGACCCATTTTTGAGGATGCTAGGTGACTGATTCTTGAAGAACGAGAAAGTAGAGCCGCCCAGGTATTTGGAAACAATAGAAACATCATCAACAAAGCTACCAACCAAAAACCCTACTTTTCCATCTTGACAAAATCTCTATGAAAAGAATCTAAAAATAAATCAAAGGCAAACTTTCTAAAAACATGAAACATATTTAATCTTTGCATAATCTGAAACTTATAATGAAAATGCTAAGTGAAAAATGAGGTAAACTTGTTGATAGTCTGGGTTTCTATTATGTTTGTCTTTTAAAAATTGTTTTATTATTGCATTCTATTTACATTATGTCATATCCTAAACACCACTCCCCTGAATACATCCTTTAGTTAAAAATTAAAAATATTAAAAAATTTCTTAAAAAGGGGGAAAAAAACCAAGGGGGTGCTTTTCACATATATATTCTATAGAAACTATATGTTTACAGTCACATAAGTGAAAAGGTAGAGAAAACAGAAGACCTTTATACTTAATTGATTTCTACAAATTATTTGCTATGCAAAAGATAATTTAAAAAGCTCTCTTCTAACAACTGTCTTCTATGAATATAGTACAATCATAAAATATTCCTTGAGTGATGGAATTATAGATAACTTATGAGTCCATGATTATTAGTTTAATAAAGTGGAAAAAAACCAGGGAGAAATCTATTTCCCAAAGATATCTGACACTATAGTGGAAGATATTTGATACCAAGTCCAAATGGAAGAAAGATTCCATATAAATGTTGGGATCCTTCAAATGCTACTATTTTCAGATGACATTGTATAGACTGTATCAAGTTCTGGAACACTGAAGAGCCTCCTAAATGAAACCTGTAATCATTCAGAGTTGATCTAAATATCTACACAGAAAAATGCAAGTGGATGATCAATGTCTATTCTAAGATTATGATATGCAGGTAGTTTTAACAAATAGCCCACAGAACTGATAGAATGGTCACATATCTTAGTCAGATATTGTGGACAGACAATGAACTGGGCCCAGGATTAAATAGCAGTGGACTAGATTGCATCTGGAAAATTGTGCAATGCTTACTGACTCTGAGATTTTTCTTGAAATGAAGGCACAATAAAAAAATAATTAAAAAAAAAAGTAATGTGCTTCCAGTTATGCTCCATAGCTGTAAAGTATGGAATATTGCATAGAATGTGAAGATATCTAAAGATTTATGTTACGGTAAATGAACCTATTGTGAAGGTTTTTATAGAAGGTCATGGAACAAGAATTATACAGGATAACAAGATGTGGATAGTTTTCTAATCTACGTTAAAGGAATATGTATCAGTATTATAAGATTTAGCAATTATTGAGGTATTGAGTTTAAAAAGATATTTACTTTTTAAACTACCCTTAAGTTCAAGAAAGTAAAACTGCTTACCTGATTTTAAAACTTATTGTAATTTAATATTTTAATATTTCTGAATCAAGCTTCTCTCTTTAAATCAAACAGGTTAACCTAAAACTTAGGTTAGTTTCTGTATATAGGCTTTAACATACAAATGAGCAAGGAGATATGTTGGGGGGAAAAAAATCAAATAGATTTTGGTGCAAAGCTAAAATTTTATTCCCAGATAAAATTGTGTCATGAGTGAATGGCAAAATAATATTAAATTAGTGTTCTTCCCATTTAAACTGCCTTTGCATGTATACTACCTATATTTACACGATAGCATAATGTAAAAGGAATCTTAAGGATACTTTAATTCTCTACTTCTCAATAATTCAGCAACATGTAAGTTTCATTTAAAATGCAAAATTAAAGAAAATTACCTCATCTTTTATTATTTTCATGAAAGGAAAAATGACTCTCACATTAGTTGCTGTTCTTAAAAGCTGGTAGCATTGGTCTACAAAAACTTGCTTTGAAGGATTAGATTTAAGTTGCAGTTTACTCCATATGAAAATCAAGTCCCTGTAAAAGAGAAAAAAAATTTAAAAATACCATTAAGTTTAGTATTAACTATATTATCCTGTTCTGTAGTAGGTTAGATGAGAGGTATATAAAATGGAAACAATACATGATCTGAGAGTTGGAGGGAGCTCTGAAGATTAGATGAAGTCATCTAATCTAACCCATACAGAAAGGGAATCACCACTTAGGGTATCTGACAAATGGTTGTGATTATATCAATCTCTTCTACCTGATTCTTGCCAACAGATATGAGAGGCAGAAGATAAAAACAAAAACAGCAGTGGCAGACCTATGTTAATGAGGCTCCAAGCTAGATCAGATGCTGGTGAACTTAAGACACTTATAAATTTTGATATTAAGTAAGAGGTCTTCAACATGTATGTTGAAAAAAACAGAAGACCTCGCCTCCTACCACAATGAGAAGCTCTCATCTCCCTTTACTTTCAGAAACACTACATTCAATCTGCTGTATAACCATATAACCTTCTCTCATAATGCATTCGTTTCCATTTTGATCTTCAGCCTCCTTTGGGGAAGAGGAATGGGTCCTTTCAATGAGTAATGAACATTCTCATCCCTGGTCACACCCTATACACTCCAGTGGTTTTAAACAAACACTCCAAACCTCCAGCCCTCAATAACCAATTCCTTATTCTCATCCCTCTCAACTCTTATTTCAAAGAATCAATTACCTCCTTCAACTGTGCCCTTGAAATGACTATTTCATGGGCTTTAATAAACTTCCTTCACCCAAAGGTTATTTCCTCTCTCATTCTTTCCATTACTAACTACTACTGAGACCTGGTCATCCATCCTGATGACACAACTTCCCCAACTATCCTTTTCAGCACTGGTTGCACCATCACTAATTCCCCTAAGTTCACTGGCCAACTGGTTGCACCTTCACTAATTCCCCTAAGTTCACATATATATATACACACACACACACACACACACACACACACATATATATATAGGCCTTCACTGCCATTTCTAGGTTCTCTCCCTTCCTCTTATCACTGAGTATTCTCTCTTACATACCATTCATATCTACCACCCAATCAAAATCTTGGTAGCCATTGTTTACAGATGTCTGGGTCATTCCCCTTCCTTCCTCAATAAGTTCTATGCATGATTTGACATTTTTGTATCCTGACCAATTCATATTCACATATTTGGGACTTCAACATACATAATGACCTAACCACTCAGTGCTTCAATATACATTCTTCCACCCCACTTTAATCATACATTTGATCCTGCCACCACCTACAAATGAACTACTTCCATATTTTTGAGAATTCCACTATCTTCTCTGACCATAATTAATTGGATTTTCATATCTTCCTCTGCCTGCCTTTACTGAAAGACAGTTCTTTCCATCTATACCTTGAATTCTCAATTCTCTCTTCAGCCATCTCCCTTGCATTAGCTATTCTTTCCTCTTTTCCTCATCTTGATCCATTAGTGAACCAATTCAACTCTACAATGTCCTCCTCTTGTGAGTCCTAGCTCCAGTATCATTTCACTGATTCTGACCTGCTAAATTGCAGACATATTATTCCCATTGCTTGTTGCCTTTGTCCCTGCATATTCCTTGCTAAACAACGGTGGAGAAAATTATGCAACATTCTGACTGGATCCTCTAAAATATTATGTCGACAAAACATCAACTGAGTCCTCAATGCTGCTAAGCAATCCTAGTATACCTCCCTTCTCAATGTATTGGCTGACTTTCCAAAGATGCTTCCAAATCTTTTCAGCCCTCATCAAATCTTGCATGGCTATCCGTCTCCAATTCTCTTAGCAATAAAATCTGCCTCCTATTTTACAGAAAAAATTGAGGCCTTATCTTCTCCTTCATCTCTGATAAGGTAGATACCTTCACTTCTTACCTCTACTTGCTCAAGCAATCCTATTTCCATCACTACTCTACTACTTCTTTTAAAAATTGTATTTTTGTCAAACATCTTAGAATATATTTTGTATAATAGCCTTTTATTTTTCAAAATATATGCAAAGACAGTTTACAACATTCACCCTTACAAAACCTTATGTTCTGTATTTTTCTTCACCCCTTCTTACATCTACTCTTCTTCCCCTAGACAGCAAGTAATCCAATATATCTACCACTTATTTTCAATCTCTGCCTGGCTCCTTCCCCACTGCCTTCAAATAAATCCATGTTCCTAATCATTCATCCTTATTATTGTCCTCTAGCGCCTCTGTCTTTTGTAGTTAAACTTGAAAGCCACATAGGTACATTCAGTCTCTCTCTTCTTATTCTCTTCCTTAAGATTCAACTTCTGACTTTAGTTCACCAAAACTTTTCTCCAAAAGTTAGCAATGATTTCTTATTTACTAAATTCCAATGGCTGTTTTTCAGTCCTCCTCCTTGATCTCCCTTTGGGCTCTGACACAACTGATCATCCTGCTCTCCATGAATTCTCTTCTCTTTAGATTTAAATGGTTCCATTTTCTCCTATCAAACGGCTTCTTTTCAGGCGCCTTTGCTGGATTCTCATCCAGGTATTACTCTCTATCCATAGGTGTCCCATAGATTTTTGTCCTTGGCCTACTTTTGTTCTTCTTCTATACTACATCATGTGGTAGTTTAATTAGTTCCTATGGATTTAATTACCTTCTATATGCTGATTATTCTCAAAGAGCTATCTAGTCCTCTACTGACTACAAATCTTGAATCTCCAACTAGGTTTCAGATATTTTGGATTGGATATTCACCAGAAATTTTAGACTCAACATGTTCAAAACAAAATTCATTATTTTTCCCTCTAAACTTATATTCTACTTCTTAAATTAGCTGTTACTGTAAAGTGTGAAGTTCAGACTAGCTCCCTGGAGGCCTCAGAATCAGGATAAGCAAAAGTCCTTGGTCTTTAGGGGGAGAAGTGAAGGAGATGGACAAAACTTCCAAGAGTTTTGCCAAGGATCCTTCCTTGATTCTAGAGTCCAGAATCTCCACGAATCTCCACACTTTTCTCCTCCTCATCCTGAGGCCAAGTAAAGTTTTTTGGCCTCTCTCACTCTACCCCCTTTCCTCCTCAAATCCTTACTTACAATTCTCTTAACCCCAAGCACTGAGCTAGCATCAACTGAGAGAAGAGAAATTCCAAACAATAAAGTTATTGTCCAATAGGTAATTAGCTTTAAGTGCTCAGCTATCTGATTCAAGCACACCTTTTAAGAGTTTCAGCCCTTTACAATAAAGGGCAAAATCATTCTTCCCATCACTCATGCTTACAACTTAAATGTTATACTCAGTTCATTATCTATCTCTTAACCTACATACCCAATATATCCTCCCCATGTATCCAATCTGCTACCAAAGTCTTTTGATTTCACATTTGCAATATCCCTCAATGCCACCATACTAATACAGAATCTTATCTCCTTGACTCAAATCTCTTCCCATTCTAATACATTCTCCAATCAATTAATAAAGTGATTTATTTTCCTAAAGTGCAGGTCTGACCATGTTAGATTACTCACTCCCAAATGAAAAAAAGTTACTCTCAATTGCCTCCAGAATCAAATATAAAATCTGCTATCTGGCAATTCAAAGACCTTTTCAGTCTTTTACTTTTTTTTTTTTTTTTAATTTTTTAACTTATTTTTACTTTTACTCCTCACAATGCACTCCCAAATCCAATGGCCTTGTTGCTATTCCATAAATAAGACACCCCATCCATTTCTAGTCATTTTCTTTAGTTTTCCACCATGACTGAAATGCTCCTCCCTCTCATATTTCTGCCTACTTTCTTTGTACCCCACTACATAGCAATTCATGCCACATAGCAAGTGCTTAATAAGAATTTATTGACTGGGATCCTGGCTCTTTTCTTCTTAATCCATTTATATAGGTATTTCCAAGAATTTGTCGTCTTAGGTTCTTCATTCAACCTCTCCTGTTCACATTCAAGTCCTATTTATTCACTGTACATACCAACTCCTTACCTCTCAAGAAGAGTAAGTCTAAACTACTTCAAAAGTCTCTCAACACATCTTCTAATCTTTACTCTCTCCCATTTCCAATCTACTCATGATAGTATCAAAATAATCTTTCTTAGTCACATTTGTCAAGCCATTTGTCTGCTCAAAAATCTTCATATTCTTTGTTGCTAGCCAAATAAACATCAAACTTATCTACTTGGAATTCTAGGACTTCTGTAGTTTGGAAATAATCTATCTTCTGAGCCTTATCTTATTTCATTTCCCTCTCACATAGTCTACATATATTACAGCCAAACTAAACTTCTACCATGAAAATGTCTGATGTTTCTTTAGCTCTGTTTTCATTCCAGCTGTCCTTTATGTCTAAAATACTCTCCCCTCCTCTTTTTTACCTTCTAAATTTCTGCTCCAATTTAAATTCAACAGAAAAGTTCTCTTTCCTTCAGGAAGCCCAGGGTCTTGCACTCTATCAACTGAACCATCCAGCTTGCAATTTATCAAACATCTAATCTCACATATCTAAGTAACTACAGAATATCTTGAACTATAAAGCACAAGACTTGAGTTCAAATGCAGCCTCTGCCTAAGTTTTCTCAAAATAAAAAGGAATAAAAAGAGCTCCTACCTCTAGAATTGTTGTAAAAATAAAATGAAATCTGTAAATATGTAAAGCACATGCCTGGCACAGAGTAGGTATTATATAAATGCCCCTAAAAGCTATAGTTGACTAAGGGAGTTTCCTTTTAGGATAATTCCTATACAAATGAAATCACTGGTGCAAAAGGAAAAAAAAAATTTAAATCAAAATGAAGCAAAATATATTAACAAACTCTACTAAGCAAATTCACATTGCAATTTTAAGGTTAAAAAATAGAAGATATAATTCTTGCATTAGATCAACTCATAGTTTAGTTGGAAAAACAATATACATTAGGGAAACACTTAGAGAATAACTGCAAAGCAATATATAAATAAATACCAGAAATTTCAATGAGTATATGAGCCATCAGTACAGATATTCCAATGAATTCATCAAATAAGAGAATTTTAGAACTGGAAGGGACTTATAGAGCTCTCTTTAGAGAACTCTTTCATTCTGAAATCAAACAAACCCAGACTTGTTAAAATCACAAAACTGATTGGTGGTAAATGTGGGACTAGAATCAAGGACTCTATCTAGTATAAGGCTCTTTCCCACTATATTATAATTCTTCTCTTTTATACTTAAGTATTTTTATATAGTTGTTTTTTTTAAAGCCATAAGAGCTTTATATATTTTTTATATATTTAGATAATCTAAGTGATGTCAGGTTTATTATGATCCTCTTGGAATTGATTAAAAAAAAACTGATGGAAAAACACCAGTTATATACCAACACAATTGCTTATTTTTCTATAATTCTGAGTTGAAAAGTTATTATGCTAGGTGGCACATTTGCACTGCTGGTTACAGAAAGATTTTAGTCATACTGTGGACATAATTAATTAGTCTGTTGTAGAGTAGCATCTAAACAGACCTTACTTCAGTGACATCTGCATAAAGATTTGCAAAGTTTTTTTCCAACAACATGTTAAGATAAGGGAAAGAAGAAAACTATCACAGACAATCTTTTGTGGGAACTTTTAACACTTGCAATGAGAAAATTCTGAGTGAAATGGTTTCTCTACAAGTTCAGATTCCTTCTGACAAATTTTATAAATGGACCAACATAGGGAACACAAAATCATGTCAAGGATTGTCATGAGAATACAACCAATTCTCTTTAGGAAATTAGGACCAAGCATTAAGTAGTTTTATGGAAACATAAGAATCGGGTAGCCCTAACAGTTCCACATTGGCCACATTGGCCCTGACTGGGAAAAATAAACAGGGTAGTTTTATTTAACAATGGAAATAAATAGTTCTGTTAGCTAGGTTTAAAAAAATGACTATGATAAAGAAAACTTTAAAATGTAATATTGAATATTGTAATATTGAAAGGGGTTAGGCTTGTTCTGCTTGACCTAAGCTATAAGAATTATTTAGGAACAATAAGTTGAAATTGCAAAGTGGCAGATTTAGGTTTAATAGAAGGAACATTTCTTAATGATGAGATTCTTCCAAAGATGGTATGATCTATTTCAGTTTTCCTCTACAGGAGGACAGAGGGCCAGTAATGCTATTGGGGGCAGTATTAATACATTGGAAAAATACTGGCTTTGGAATCAAAGAACCTGGGTTAAAAATTCAAACTCTGATGCTCACTACTGCATGTTCTTACGCAAATCTCAGTTTGTTTCTTCAACTGTAAGTGAGGGTTTGAATTAGATTACCTTTAACTTTCCTTCTAGAACCAAATCAATGATCCTATAAATGTCTACTAAGATATGTAGGTTGCATTGAGTGACCTCTAAGGTCGTTTCTTGTGCTGAAATTCTGTGTGATACAAATCTAAGAATAGCTCTGTCCTTTGGGATTCTAATGAACAGTGTTTTCTGGTGAATGGAGAGGGTTTTTTCATTAACTCAAGTAGTCATTACTAGGAACATATCCACCTGCTGCAAAATACACTTAAAAAAAATAAAGGTCATGCTAATATGACTAAAAAGCAAGTTATTTAGTCTTCTGGAGATTTCTGGAGTCTGAGTTTTCTTCATTTTTCATCTATAAAACAAAAGTGGGAATTTGAGGTCTTTTAAAATTTTAAATCCTATGAAAAGGACATCTCAACAAGGGTAAAGAAAAATAATGTCTGAATATCTTAGAATAACGAATAACTTCTACAATGACTTAGGACAGAGAGAAAAGAATTAAATATAATGGTGATACATATTTATTGATTATATCTTAAAGGAGACCCAGAATCTTAAATCCATGTCCCGAGATCTAAACCAGGATATTAGAGTATCATAGAATGTGGAAAGGATTTTCAGGTAATTAGTTTAATTCCCTCCTTTGGATTTTTCTGAGTGTTCCTCTGGTAATTGGCATCATGTGATTAGAAATACATTTGGGGAGAAGATGCTTATTTGGACTATATCAGTCTTGGGAACAAATAATAAAAAGTATTACAGATAATAAAATCTGATCACAGAGAATTAAAAAAGTTTTCTAACAAAATGTATTTAAGAAATGGACTCAAATTAAAAAAAACCAGAACTCCTCAATTAATAAATGCTAAGATAATGAAGAAGAATGGTTTCTATTCTCATCAAGAAAAGAAACCCAAGTTATCGATAATCAAAAAAATTCCAAATCACTGATCACTAGAGAAATTAAAATTAAAGAAATCTTAAGAGTATCAAATAAAAAAGGAAACTCATAAATGGTAAAGGGACTATGAGAAAAAAGGAACACTAATAGGTATGCAAGTCGGTGAACTTATTACTTGGATATGACCATTCTGGAAAGCAATTTGTAATTAAACACAAAAAGTTTCTAAGTAGTGTATGCACAATGACGCAGCTAAATCATTGCTAAGCCAATTTTCAAAAGAGATCAATAAAAAAAGAAAGGTCTAAGTGTTAAAAAAATTCACAGGAGTTTTCGGCAATGGCAAAAAACTGGAAAATAAAGGGATGCTCATAAATTGATAAATGGCTATGAATAAATTGTAGTATAAGAATATGATGAGTTATCTAAATGTACATTATCAAGTATAGCTGAAGAATAAAGACTTTTGTACTAGGTAAAATGAAAACAAAATAAAGCAATTAGATCATTAAATGTAGGCCTTTACCACTTGGATCCGAAGAAAGCTGTTAGAAAATATATTTGGCTCCAGATTTTTGATGAGAATTCATGAATTCAAGGAAAAGCATAATCTAAGAATAGTCAAATCAGGACAGCCTGTCACTTGCTACAGTAGCAGAAAGGTTTGTTGTTAGCTTCTCCCATTTCTGAAAATGCTTTCTATATATCATCCTAATTCCAGAAGTCGTACTGTTGTGTATGCCTGCTAAGTGTTCCTCTGGAAAGCAATTCTCAGATCTCTGACTTGTGTGCAGAAAATTGAACAAGTAATTCCTTGCTTAAATGTAGCAGCTACCAGGCCACTTAGTAGGATTAGGACTGATTTTTTTTCAGGCTCTGTCTTTTAATCAATAACTTGCTTATTTTTATTTTTAACAGATTAATGTGGAGGGCTCTTTCTAATAAGATCAGATTCCCTGAATTCAAAAGTTAAGTCAATTCTAGACTATGAACAAGGTATAAAAGGTCAAGTAAAAGAAAGGTGGCATATAGCAGCCCTAGAATGTCCATGACACTAAGAAGCTCTTAAAAGCTAGAAAAGCCAACAAGAGGATTGCAGAATCATTAGTGAATCACATCTATTCCAATTCATACCTGAAAACAATCCCTTTTTTAACACTGATGACAAGTAATTATTTAGCCTTTATTTTAAAGCCTCCAATGAAAAGAAATCTATTACAAGTGGTAACCATTCCATTTTGTATTGCTCCAAGTTTTTCTTTATAAAAAGTTGAAATCTGAATATTATTTTCTAGCTAGTATATTTTATGTTTCTAAGGTTAGCTTATCTCTGCTTTAAAGTCCTTTAAGTTTTTATCATATTTCTATCCCCTTCTTCTTTTTTCTGCTATACATAACCCAGTTACTTCCACTAATTCTCATATGACACGATTCCCATTCTAACAATTCTGTTCTCTCTCCTCTGGATGTTCTCTAGTTTGTCAATATTCTCCATAAATTATGGCATCGAGAACCAAAATTAGCTGAATGTAATATTCTAGTTGTGGACTGACCAATGCAGAGTCTAGGTAGACTATCATTTCCTATGCTGTCAGAGTCATACTTTACTTAATGCAGCTTAAAATTACATAGTTTTTTTTTTTAGTTGTTGCCATTCTCTATTCATTTTGAGCTTGCAGAGTCTATTAAAATCTCTAGATATCTTTTATACAAACTGTTGTCTAATCATTTTTGTATTTATGATATTTGACATAACAAGTATAAAATTTCACATTTATCTTTATTAAATTTTATTTCATTAGATCTAATGCATTTCTCTAGCCTACAAAGATCTTTCTTTTTTGAGGGCCTGTATTTTGTCAGCCAATGTGTTGTTATTCCTCTTCAAAATCCAACAAATACATGACTTATATGATTTTATCCAAGTGCAAGACAGACCACTGGCATATTTCAACCAAAGACTTCTCTCTTCAGACTGAAACTGACGCATCAATGATTACAATGAGTCTGGTCATTCAAGCATCTCTGAATATACCCAACTAAACTATCTAAGTGATATTTCTCCTTTACATCTCTACAAGGATAGCATGAGAGACATTATCAATTGCTTTGCTGAAATCCAGGTATGTTACAGCTACAACATTTCCCTGAATGATCAGTATAGACACCTTTTCAAAAAAGAAAATGAAGTTAGTCTGTTATATTCTGATCCCAATGAAACTCTAACAGCTTTTAGTGATGCTAAAAATGTTGCTTCTTTTTATAAATACTCAAAAATAATTTTGAAAAATGAGAACTCAAAATTTAATCAGGCTATGGTATAAAGATTTAGTACAATATAATGAATAAAGTACCAGACTTGAAGTTGCAAAAACATGATTTCAAATACTCCTTCTGACACTCACTTTATGAGCATGGGCAAACCACTTAAATACTCTGAGACACTATCTTCTTATTTGTAAAAGGAGAGAGCCGAAAAGGAAAGTCTATAAAAGGTTTCTTTCAGCTCTGAAGTTATGATCTTGTTCCCTTAAAAAATTATAGGCAACAGTACTGCCTTTTTTTGGTCTTGTAATACTTTTTTTTTTTCTTCCACAATCTTTCAGATTTCCCCAATAGCAAATGAGTTGTTGAGTTGAAGAATAGGTTACCTGTGAGTAATCCATAAGGACTCTGGCCAGGAAAACAGCATATGTAAAAATTATAGAAGCCAAGGAGGAATACGTCAACTAGTACTGAAATTTAAGTCAGCAATATTACCGACTAAATGAAACTACAGAATTTTGAAGAAAAGTTTTTTATACCTTTAAATAAAAATGAACTCCAAAATATATGATATTTGTGAAGAATAAATACAGATTTTTAAAATCTGAAAAAGTTTATTTAATTCAGGATGCTATATATAAATATGAAACTTCTTCTCTTGATCTACCATTTCATCAACTACTAATTAAAGAATGAACTAATAAAATCTCAGTACCAGGTACTAAGCACTAAGCTATAATCCAGGAATACAAAGGCAAGAAAACCACTTTCTCACAGATACATTTTAGTTTGCAATGAGAGGAACAACAAAATAAAAAGAGGGTGGTGGACAAAAGAAAGGTATTTTGGCTTACCCTGTCACAAGGATCGGGAAAAGAGGCATACAAGAATAAAGTGACTTATCTTTTCCAAGAAGAAAGTGGATTTAATGATTAATGTTTTTATTGTTTAAGTGTTCATTTTTTAATAATTACTATTCCCCTAGCAAGAGAAATATAAAGGGGGATTCTGTGGAAGGCAAGAGAAATCTACCCTGATTGAGAGTGGGATGGTAGGAAAAGGCAATTTCTTCTGGTGAAGCCACCAGGGGTCACTCTTATCTTTATCCAAAAAAAAAGTCTTAATGAAATGTCTGCTGATGTCACTAAAAAGAGGTATAGGCTTGATAATTTCAGGAAAGGCTAGACCATGCCGGTATATATTTTCTAGATTTAGAACACAAAACCATTTAAATAAGTAGGAATACTTTATTCAGAGACATAATTTTAAAGAGTTCTTTAATCATAAGAGGATAAATGTCCTGAGATTCAAAAACTAAGGCTCAGAAAGGTAATTTCTCTAAGGATTAAGGTCCTGTTTTCTGGGTCTGAGAAGAAAGTATGAACCCACTTTGGCTTATATTATAGTTTCTCTAGTTATTTTAGGAAGAATAATAGATGATAAAGATCAGCTTTAAAAAAAAATTTTTTTTTGACTGGATGGGGTAAAGTAGAGAATGTAAGGGATTCATGAAAAATTCAATGAGGACAAAAGGCAACTGGGCAGGTAGGTGGCACAGTGGATAGAGCACCAGGCTGGAGTTAGCAATACTCATTTTCTTGAGTTCAAATATAGCCTCAGATGCTTACTAGCTATGTAATCCTGGACAAATCACTTAACTCTGTTTGCTCTAGTTTCCACATTTGTAAAATGAGGTGGAGAAGGAAATGGCAAACTATTCCAGTATCTTTATCAAGAAAACCCCAAAAGGAGTCATGAAAAATTGAACATGACTGAAAAAATAACACAATGAGGGCACAGGAGCTATGAATTCTGATTGCCTACAAGAAAAAAAGACTGGAGAGTCTGATATGCCAGCTATGTTCGATTATCAGCAATCTCCTGTGGCTATGGACTACCACTGATTGAAAGTTAAGATACTTTCCAACTTTACTGCATGATTAAGGGTTTCTCTGACTTTGTCAAAGGAAGTTTCAATGGATTGACTGCAAAGTTCTTAGTCTTTTTTATTCATAAGTTTTTATTTATTTCTAAAAGATAAATTTTAGTCCTCACCAACACTCTTTTGCTATCTAAACTTCCTCTATCTCCCAAAACTGCGCTAAGATTTTTGGTACATCCTCTATATACATATATTCCACTGACAATAGAAAAGATTGTGAGGATTATATTGAAAGGCATTCTAATAAGACTGTGGGGCTTAGATGCATTTTGTCCACAAATAAAATTTTGATTCCAGAAAACAAGTATTTTTCCATCAAAAATGGGAAGCTTACTTGATCTCCTATGAGATCACACCAAAAGAAACTAAGCATGATATCTGATGATCACCATACTTATAGATACTTAACTCATGGCATCCCTGGTGGCTTGCAATAATAGGGAGATAAATAGCTAATGTTTTCTGAGATTCTTCTAAAAAAAAAAATCTTGCGGTAATAATTAGTCATCTATAAGCAATTAACTCTCTGATACTTAATCACATACGTGACCAATGAAGACTTTACAGCACTGAAGCTCGCCCGATAATGTATCTGGATAGGAATTTAGGTTTGGAAATTAGAATATGGGGCTGGGAGATCTAGTAGTCATTACTAGTAGTTTGGCAGTAGTTAATTATGGGACTCTCACACTTTAGAGATAGATGTAAAATAGTAAGAATCTAGTTAAATGGGAACACTTTATGCTAAGTGGCAAATATTAATGGAGCGGTAGATTCAGAGCAGCAGACAGACTGAGGCAGGATGATGGTTAGAAGCCAAGGAAAAGTGTAGCTAGAATCTGTAATGATTGCAGGAAAATACTTTCAATTTATTCTATCAGTAGAATGTTGTCAGATTAAAGGGATTTTGTATGAGCTTCAAGTTAAGTTTCCAGTGTAAAGGTAAGAATTTCCTGGGGGATGTCTCATTCAAATTAGATCTGAGAATAGAGATATATTTTAGCTAGAAGAGATAACCATATACCATTATCACAGTGTACTAACAAACTTCTGTTTGTTCTGGTATCAAAAGCAATAATGGCAGTGTATATTAATATTCCCAAGAAAATGGATATGCTCCTAACATGACCTCTTCCTAAAATATAGAATTAGGAAAGGCTCAGCACCACTACAGCATTGACATTAGATAGAACTAAGTTCTGTGCAGATTGGCAGAAACCTACTGAAAGACAAGATTCTTCCTCTCAAATGCTTGATAATATAAGTTTGCTTGGTTTAGGGTAAGGGCCTAGCTACTTGTATTTATGATTCTAGGCTGATTAGTGAATTATCCTGAGTTAAGGAGAGGAGCCTCACAGAAAAAAAAATGCATGTTTGCTGTATCTCTCTGCCTTCCTCAGTATCTCCTTACCATAAGAAGATTTTAAGAACAAGGGATATACTTCTTCATGTCTATACTGATAGTTAATTGAAAAAGTTGATAATTCTGTTAAATTATAAATTCTTAATTTCCCCTATTCTAGGGTCTGCACATATTGATACATCTTTTATGCATTTATATCATTCTGCCAGTACAGAATGAGAGTAAAAGGGAAGTTGGCCCATAAAGAAGGAACTCTGAAAGAAACATTGGGGTTTAGAAACCAGGAGTCTCAGGGAATACTGCAAGATTAAGGGAAGGCCCCTGAGGTTATACAGGAAAAAAAGAGAAGAAAGCAAAAGGTCAATCATTTGAATAAAATCTATTAGAAAAGGAAGATAATAATTACATTTTAATGATAAGCTTTTGAACTAATATAATTTGGAGTTTTCAATCACTGTTAATTTAGGGGAAAAAAAATTTTCCCCTCAAGATCTTTGCAAATTATTGTGCTCAGCTCATCAAGAGAAAAACAAATTTCTTTTAAAATTAAAATGGACAATCAAAGTAATAAGAAATAAAAGGAAATTATTTGATAGTTTTACAAAGTATTATGGCACATTACAAATGACAAATTTTGTCTGAAGAAAAATTCTTTGAAGCACAGACTGATGTATTTTGTTTTTGAGTCCCCCTTGTTTTGAGTAGGTACTTAACAGATATCTGTTGCAATTGACAGGAATGCTGCTTTTTCTTAAAACATTTCTTGTAAATTATTTTTTGAAAAAATTTCCCTATTCCCAATCTAGAATAGTTATAATTTTACATCAAAGATAATTAGGTAATTTAAAAAAATGGCTATATAAATCATAGTATTTCAAACAAAAATCTATATTTAAAAAGAGAAAGTTTTTGATCCCCCTTATCTCTAATTCTCTGAACTAGACAATGTATAGTAAGTACATTAGAAGATTTGTTTAAGTGGCTAATTTTCATGTTGGTCAATACAAAAAGACTTTACTATTCAGAGGAAAAAAGCCTAACATTCTTAATACCACTTTTATTTTGCAAACATACATCCCAAACTGTGCTACCCAACAATTCTCTCCCTTCATACCGGGAGAGTTTCTTATTAGAAAAACTTACCAAATACAATACATGTCCCCATTCTGGAGCTGTGGAATTAGGAATGATTCACAGAGCTGCAAGGCTAATGTAGTCTTGCCTTCTTTTTCGGTGTTACAGATGATATCAATTCCATTCTTACAATCAGTTCTCAATACATGCTATAAGTTTAAAATAAGATTGGTTCATACAAATACAAATAAATATACAAATAGTTGTACAGCTGAAATTAAATTATTCCATATTACTCTACAGAAGTAATTGATGTTTAGTTTTCTTCCATTAAGGTCTATGTCTGAACTGATAGAAGTTATCTATGGAACAGAATCATTCTTCAAAGTAGAGGTCAGAATAATTGATTTAAATATTCTATATCTCAAGAATTAGTTTAAAAGACAATTATTAAGTTTTTACAATTCTTATTTGACTTTTTTAAAAAGATAAACTCTTTTCTTTGTTATATCCAAAGCTCAATACAAATTTTCTTGGTGTCTACTATGCTGTTTTCATTGTTTGTTTTGTTATATTATTTGTAATTCAACATAAAAATGAGATGAAATAAGTTACCAGAAAAGAAAAAAATATTGATTAGGGACTTTCTTACAGCTTACAGAATTAACCTAAAAAAGAATATGCAGATACACATATACTATGTCACTATAATATTGAAATTTATTCTCAATTAGTACCTCCTGGAATAGGTGATCTTCTAATGGTGACATATACAGACATGTGAAGAATGCTTGATGGAAGTACAAGTCTTTACTGATATCTGGGTGATTTATGCAACATTTGATAAGAGCCATTGCCTCTGGTATACGTTCACAAGCAATAAGGTATCTGGCACGCAGTTCAAAGAACAGTGGATTTTCAGAGCTCAAATATTTGTTAACTATATTAGAAAAGAAAAAAAAAAGGATGTTATTTAAGAAATAGAATTTAGAAACTCAGTGTTCCCTTAAATTGTATCACTTAAACATTCCAGTTTACAAAATATAGTTATTATACTTTGCTTAAAATTTAAATTTATGATTAGAAAAGAGGTGAAATGATGATGATAATCTAAAGACTTCAAAACTCTGATAAGTAATCAATTATGGTTTCAAAGGACTAATCACATGCTCTTTGCCAAAATAGTAGAATAAAGGTTTAGAATGACGTATATAATTTCAGACAAAGCCAATTTTTGTTACTCTGTATTTGTGTGTATGTGTGCGCATGTAAGTATGTGTGTATATATGTGTGTGTGCATATGCATGTGCATTCTTTTGTATGAACATACAAAATACTCAATGGAAAGTCAGTAATATAAATGGGGGATAGGAGGGACTTTGTCAGTCATTCAAATTATCAATTTTCTTGTGAGTTCTATAAAAGTAACTAGCATTTTAATTAAGGTTTTGCTTTTAAATTCTATAAATGTTGCTAATTTAGACTAATTGTGGGAAAGCAAATCTAAATTAGTAACAAGTATAGTGATTTGGTACTTTAGACTTAGACTTTGATTATTGCTTTGGTTTGGATCCAAGATTTCATCTTTATAGGGAACTTTAGGTAAAAAAATTCTCTTGAGCAACAACTGCAACTTAGAAATGCTCTTAGAAATGAATGGGACTGGCGGCTAGGTGGCACAGAAGATAGAGCACCAGCCTGAAATTGGGAGGACCTGAGTTCAAATCTGACCTCAGACACTTAAAACTTCCTAGCTGTCAAGTCATTTAACCCCAATTGCCTCAATTAAAAAAAAAAAAAATGAATGGGACAGTGCTAAGTTAAATGACTTTCCCAGAGTAACATCAGTCAATAACTGTAAAAGACTAGAACTAAAGCTGGGTTGTTCAGAAGTTCTAAGTCATTGTGACTCCACAGCCAACTTTCATTCCACTAGTTTACATTGTTTCTTTAGATTCTATTAACAGTAATAATGTACAAGTGTGTACAGGCCAGATAAGAGTATTTTGGAAATTCATCCTACTTTAAAGACAAGAATTATGATTAATACTATAAATAAAAGCTTATAATACATTCTCCTTGTACTATTAATCATTTTTCCCTATATAAATTATCACCAATTCCAATATGCCTTCAAATATAGGTAGTCTCCAACTTACTGATTTGTGTTCTTAAGTAATTTGTATGGAATTAGAATGACAATATATGTGATCACATATATATTACATATGCACTTGTAAACATTTTATTACTTTCAATTAGAATGACCTTTCCTACAATAGGCATTAAATAAATATATGGTGGTTCAATTTCAAGACAGTCAAAGAGAAATTCAACACAAAGTACCTTAAGTAGAATATAATAGTACATGTACCATGAAACCAAACTACAATATATAAACAGTATTACTGTGCATTCAGAGTTTTGATTTGGAACACTAATAATTCATGTTCTCTATAGTTCTAGCAGTAGGATTAAGGACTCCTCTGGTACATATTGTTTCCTGTGCCCCGAGATAGAAGATTCTGTAGAGTAGGCTACTGACGAAGATGGGGCTGGAAAGAGAGAGACCCCGATGGACACCAGATTTCTCTTGCCAATCATGTTTCAATCCTGTCTGGTGTCCCAAGTACTTTTGAAATGGTGGAGAGAGGGAAGGAGCCCCAGGACAATACAATATGATTTGCCGCCTCCTTCTTCATAGGCTTTATTCTCCCCCCCCCACCAATTTCATATGAAAAGGAACAAAAGTTTTTCTCCTACCCTCTTATACAAGCTTTTTGATAACTTCTGAGATATTTTATTGATAAAAATCAGAAAAAGACTTCCTCTAACATCCATCACCTGTCCCCTCCCCCATAAAAAAGATACATATAAGTGATAGTCTGAGAATAAAATTCATACACATTTCAGAAGATGTGGTAATTCTCCTGTTCATTTTGATCACAAAAGCTAGAGCAGTAGTACCAGAGAAATAGAGAAAGCAGTGATCAGTTGAAATTGCTAACTCTTCCTTCATCCTTGTTATTCTGCGTCTTGTCTAGAACAAAGGAGATCTTTGAATGAAGAAGGAATCTTCAGCAAGAAGGTAAGGGAAAAATCACAAGAAGTAGCAGTTGGAAAGAAGTGAGTTTTTGTATTCAACTGGCTGGGTCAATTGATTCAATACTTAAAATTTGTTACAGAACTAAGAGGTTGTTTTGCCACTGGACTAAAGACCTGGTTTCAAAACTTATTCTTACTACTAATTTTTAACATTCATTGAAGAGGTAAGCAATGATATTAATTATACATGTAGAATCATACAAAATATATTTTCATAAGAGCAAAGAAAAAGGCAAGAAAAATAAAGTGAAAGCCAAGCCCATTTGGTCATTATTTGGATCCTGATTGAATATAAATAGCAGTTATTTCTGATTTGGCCAGAAACCCTGAGGGTCTTCCCCTCACATTTATTTATTTAGATATTTTTTGACCTAATCCAAAAAAAAGAGCAGATTCTTTGCCTCAATTGCTACCTAGCCTTAATGAAGCCTCAGTCAAACTGAAACTTGTGGAAGACCTTAGCTTAAAAAGGCCAAAGTTTCCAGGGCCATCTCCAGTCGTCCTGATCTGTATCTAGGCACTGGACCAAGACTGCTTTGGAGGGGAAAGTGAAGCAGGTGACTTTGCACAGTCCTCCCTCATTCAAATCCAGTTTGTGGGATCAAGCATGTGAGAACTGACAAAAAACAACCTGCTTCATTTTACGGTCAGAATAGCTAAGTGTTTCACAATTGATCATTGTTACAATATTGCTCTTATTGTGTGCAACATTCTTCTGGTTCTACCCACTTCATTTTGCATGAGTTCGTATAAATCTTCACTGTTTTTCTGAAAAGATCCTGCTTGTCATTGCTTGGCAAAATATTCCATCACAATCATATTCGATAACTTACTTATACATTGCCCAAAACTGAATATCCCCTCCATTTTCTCTTCTCAATTGTCACTTAAAAGAGCTGTTATAAAGATTCTTTGTACATATTGGTCCTTTTTTTTCCTTTGTGGTTTCTCTGGGTCAAAGGGTATGTAGCTTTACAGCATTTTGGGCATACTTCTAAATTGTCCTCCAGGATGGTTGGGCCAATTATTAGTATATTAGTGCCTCAATTTTCTCCTATTTCCTTTAACAGTTAAAATTTTCCTTTCCTATCATGTCAGCCATTCTGATAGACATAAGCTAGTACCTCAGGGTTTTTATTTGCATTTTTATAATAGTGATTTAGAGTATTTTTTTCATGTGACTAAAAATGTCTGTTCACATCCTTTGACTATCAATTGGGGAATGGCTCTTTTTTATAAATATGACTTAGTTCCCTACATATTTGAGAAATTAGGTTTTTACTAAAGAAACTTAACGTAATGAAAAAAAATTTCTCCCCCAATTTCCTGCTTTCCTTCTAATCTTGGCTGCATTGATTTTGTTTGTGCCAACTCTTTCTAATTGAATGGAATCAAAATTATACATTTTCAGCAATCCTCTCCATCTCATGTTTAGTCATATACTCTTCCTTTATCTAAATTTTCCATGCTCCCCTTAATTTGCTTATGACACCATATGTATAAATCCCATGCCAAATTTGATTTTTTCTTGGTATAGGTGTGAGATGTTAAACACTTTCATTTGTAATCTCAGAAGTTTACATTAACATTTTACTAACTTTTTACTTACCATCTTAATATTAAGTCTGAGATTTGCTTTTTAGTCATATGTTTAGTATATTGTCATTATGGTCATATATAAATTTTTTTTTTAAAAATAAAAGCTTTTTTCTTTTTCAAAATAGCAAAGATAAGTTTTCAACTTGCAAAACCTTGTATTTCATATTTTTCTCCCTCTCTCCCTATGAAAGCAAATAATCCAATATATGTGGATCCAAGAATGTGCAATTCTTTTAAATATTTCCATATTTATCACATTGCATAAGAAAAATCAGATCAAAAAGGAAAATAAAAAGAGAACTAAAAACAAGCAAACAGCAATAAAAGGCGAAAAATATTATGTTATGATCCACATCCATTCCTCATAATTCTCTTTTTGAATGTAGATGGCTCTCTCCATCACAAGTTTATTGGAATTGGCCTGAATTATCTCATTGTTGAAAAGAGTTTTGTCATATTTAAAATATACTTAAAAATAACTGAAATTGGAAACACAGCCAGCTATAACAGTTGTAAAAGCAACATTATGCTTACATTGTTCATTTTATTTTCACTAAACAGTGAAGTCAATTATTTAATAGTAGAAATAAACAAATGATGACATGATAGATTTGATGTTACTCTACATATGCTTTAAAATACCTATATCCTGAGATGTTGGCTTGGCTTTAAGAACTGCTTGCAAGACTGGATTTTCCCATGGTCCACCATCTCTAATAATTCGAGTTACCAGTTGGAGATTCACATTTCCATATCTACTGAGGTGGTTTTGGCATTCCTACAAGAGAGAAATTAGTTTAGTTTTTTCTGAATTTAAAGGCATTGTTTAAAAGTTGAATCATAATTATGTGATTAATGGAACAAAGAAAAAATACTGTTGGAAAACTTAATTCTCTTTTTCAGTTGAATACTCATATTAAAAGTGGCAACTTTTCCATGTGCATATGCATATTGTATATTTTTAAACTAATTTAATTTCCCAAGTCAAACACTATGTAAAAAATAATTTCTACCTCACACTCCAAATATTTCATTTTTTCAGTTATTGTATTCAATATATTTTTCATCCTTTTAAAAATTTAATTTTGTAAACATTTATTATCTTTCCTTCCTATTGTATCCCATCAATTAAAAAAGAAAACATTAATTTTGCCTTTACTCTTTTTGCTTTTTACTGATTCTATCCTATTACTCTTTACAGTCAGATTTCTCTTCAGATTTCAATTGGCCTATAATGGATGAAGTTTAGAAAGTAGTCCTCTTGCTTCAGAGAATGCTGCTATCCTTGGGAATGTGGGTTAGTACCAGAGTTTGATCCTGTATCTTGACACCATCAAGCTATTCTTCAAGGATATCTGGTTTGCTATCCAAAGAAGTCCAACTTTCCAGAGGGACTCAAACAAAGAATGATTCTCAATTGTAAGGGGGAAGACAGGGTTGTTACTAGCCTTCATCTCCCTCTCCCCCCTCCCCCCGCCCCCTTTCTTTCTCTCTCTTTCTTTTTTTAATAATAGCTTTTTATTTTGAAAATACACGCAAAGATAGTTTTTTCAACACTCACCCTTGCAAAACCTTGTGCTCCAAATTTTTCTCCCTCTTTTCCTCTCATCCCCTCCCTCCCCTAGATAGCAAGTAATCCAATATATGTTAAACATGTGCAATTCCTCTACACAAATTCCCACATTTATCTTGTTGAACAAGACAAATCAGATTAAAAAAGGGGAAGGTGGGAATGAGAAAAGGAAAAAAAAAAAGAAGCAAGCAAGCAAACAACAACAAAAGGTGACAATTACTATGTTGTGATACACATGTAGTCTCCATAGTCCTCTTTCTGGATGCAGTTGGCTCTCTCCATAATCAGTCTACTGGAATTGGCCTCATTCAATTCCAAATTTCTAACCATTCATACTCTTTCCCATCTTTTTGCTATGTAACCATTTTGCCAACAATCCTACAATCCTCCCTATTCTATTCTTTGTTCTGTACTCCCCGAAAACCTAGTAAAGAGGAGCTTTCTTCTACTAGGTGTCTCTGGAATAAATCAAAGCAAGTTATTGACCGCTTTATTCATAGGTTTATATCCTGTTAACAAATTTACTTTGCTCGGAGAGAATGTGCTTCAATCCTACCATTCTTAAATTTCACGCAACAATTATGAATACCAATAGTCTAGCAAATTAAATTCCCACAATTGTTATGTCTAAAACTACATCTTTGTTCAAGACTTTAAGTTCATCTCAGGTAGGAGAGTGAAACTTTCCAACTTTTTTCTTCTAGACTTTTATCTTTGAATTAATAAAAAGTTCCAAAGGTTGTAAAAGTCTCCCAAAGTTGTTTTCATTGTATAAAATCATTCTAGTTTTGCTCACTTTACTCTCCATAAAGATCTTTTTAGTTTCACTGAAATTGTCCATTTTATCATTTTTTATGAGACAGTAATATTCCACGACATGCATATAGTGTAATTTGTGTAGCAGAGGCATAAATTTTTAGACATGGCTAATAACAGAACTTTTTTTGCTGAACAATGAATGTTTTATAGATGGGTATTCCACTGGTTTCCAATTTGGGATTACTACAAAAAAGCTGTTTATTCATGTAAGTTTAAGTCCTTTTCTTCTTTCTTTGGTCTATGTGAGACATAGGCCTAAGAGTGTATAACTGGATCAAAGTGTATGCATAGTTTGGTAACTTTCTGGCCATGGTTTCAATTCACTTTGTGCTTTAGTAAAAGCACACAAGTATATTACTTGTATGCTTATACACTATGTTGCAGCTCTTCCAACATTTGTTATTTTTATAGTATATTCAGCTATACTAATCTAATGGATATGAAATGGAATCTAAGCGTTAATAATTTGCCTCTCTCTTTTAACTAGCTATTTAGAACATTTTTAATTGGTTACTAATAGTTTAGATTTCTTCCTTTGAAAACTTTCTATTCATATTCTTTGAACATTTATCTACTGGGAGATGGCTTTAAAAAATGCTCTTATAAATCTAAATCAGTTCATCATATATCTTGGATCATCAGAGAAATTTGCTATAAAGACTTTTTTTTCAACAGTTACCCGTTTCCCTTTTTAGTTTAATTGTGTTAGATTTGTTTGGGCAAACCGTTTTAATTATATTTCACTTTTATCTTCTGTGACCCTTTCTATCCTTCATTTAGTCACAAATCTAATCCCAATGAACACATCTATTTCTTCTTTATTCCTCTAATTTCTTTATTACATCATTAAAAGGGTAATACAAATTCTTTTTAGGTAGAAATTAAAAAAAAAAAAAAAAACACTACGTTGCCAAAGCAAGCTGATGCTCCACAAATTTGAAAAAATCATTTCTTCTAAAAATTACTTTTTAAGAAATTGTCAAGGTCTTAATGATCTCCTGTTTTTTTAAATCAGTTTCTAACATGAATGTTTACATGTTCTAGAGCAATATTCTTACATTAATAGAAAGATTCTGATATTATTCAATGATAGTCAGCCATATATAGTTTCTGAAGAAATTTTGATTATTCCAAAGTATAAATACAATCCCTTCTGAGTCAGGGAAAAACATCTCATTTAAATACTATAGTAAAACCAAAGCCACCCTGATTCAGCAGATGAGAGTTGGCTTTTGGCCCAAGAAACACACAAGAAGTAAAGGTGAGACTTAAATAAGCTACTCTTGCATACTCAGTCCTGGCTGTTTCTGGATTGTCTGTGGTGAGGCAACTATCATATTATCTTTATCTGGGGGAGGGGGGTAAGGGTTTAAGATTAATTGGACCTAAACAAGATGGTAATGAAAGAGCATTTACTATGAGTATTTACTTACTAAGTTTTCTAAAAGATATAATCTCTCAAAAGGTTTAGACAACTACACTTTGCTGTAAGGATATGGAGCAACACATCTAAATACTCTGCTTATTTTTAAAAATACTTAATACATGTGACCAAAGATTATTTGTCAAAACCAGAAAGCAAATTATATAATTTTCTTCATAATAAAGTTGTTATTTTATGTTAAGCATAAACACCTAAAGATAATGGAAAAATGCATAAACCAAATATGGCATAAAGCTAAATTATTTTACTTAAAAACTATTATAATTTCTCCCAAAAGTCCCAAAAATCTATTATAGACCTTAAACAAGAATTAAAAAATATATATAATTTGAACTAATATATATGGGTCCAACTTCTTTAGATAAGTTCCTCAAAATATTTTCATTCTGACTCAATGCTATTAACAATAATCATAGTTATTTTTTTAAAAAACTAACAGTACAGATTTACAGCATGCCAAATTAATGCCTACTTCTAAAAAACAATGACAGTAAAGTTACACACACTTTGAATCATTTAAAACCATTATCATCTTGTTCCCATGATTTAAACCCCATTTAAGTGAGTTTATGTAATTACTGAAATTGCCATTTAGTGTTGGCAGAGTGTAAAAAAAGATTCTTTTATGGTATCATATAGAGGTCAGTGTTATTTAGGACCTATAAAGCAAGGAAAAGTTTTAGTAGAAATATATGGACTTGTTGGTCTGAGTAAAATAAACAAAGTGATGAGATCTTTTATGATGCTCTCTTTCTCAATTGTTTTCTTCCAGGATAGAACAAAGACACAATCTTGGAGAACAGTGTCATTTTAGATTGGTGTTTAATTGCAACCTATTACTGAGTAAAGATTTACATTAAACTATAATGATCAATAGGATGAAAAAGTGAGATAGTAATCCATGCTCTTTTTCTCTAAGGCATTCCCTCCTTGGCAAAATTGCAAAAGCAATTCTTTCTTTCTCAGCACTTTGTGCCTCTAATCAAACAGTTACTTTCTCCCAAGTGTTTGAGTGTATGCATACTTTTCCTTTGTTAAATAAAGTACAGTCATTTCTGTTATAATGCTCATATGAAAACATGAATTTGTTGCAATATGATTAATATCCCAGGGAACAATTTAAGCAAAGTGACTTTCATTTGTTTATGTTAAATTTCATTCTGCAAGAATACAGAAAACTGCATCACTTTACAGTAACTCAAAAGTTGCAACTCTTGCAACACCCACTTCTCCAAGCAAACCTCTAGTCTTTTTCCAGGTAAAGTAACACATTTATTGGATTTTTTCTGGTATAGGAGCAGGAGGCAGATAAGAGCTGATCACAGCCACTCAGTCCCTCTTTCCCTAACTTTTATCATGGGATCATGGTCAAGAGTTGTGACGCACCAAAGGCAGCTCTTTCACTACGACCATTGACTTTGCCAGCCTAAGCCTAGGCTAAACAGCAGTCTGTATTCTGTGGATGTTGCCAACATTTATTGTAATATTCATACATTTTTTGTTAATATGCTACTGTAAATTTGAAAAAAATGTTTATGGTTTTTGTTAAGAGATTATGCATTCATATATAGCACAGTGTTTTTGTTTTTGTTTTTTGGTTTTTTTTTTAGGAAAGCATATGTTGTATTATAACAGAATTGTGCATATTAATACTTTTGAAGGCTTTTCTACACATTATCTGAAAAGGGAACATAGAAGCATGGAAAGAGCACCAAACTTAATAGTTAGAAGTCTTTATTTGAGTCCTTGCCTTGTCATTTGCTTTCAGGTGTGCCAATTTTCTCTAAGCTGCAATATCTTGTTCCATTAAATGAGGGAGTTGTACTATGTGATCTCCAAAGCCCCTTCCATTTCTAATAGTGTCAGTCTGGTGAGATATGTGATGACTAATAGACAGGTGAAGAGGAAGACCAGAAAAACTGAACAAAGTATATTAATAGTATCAGGAGGATTTACCCATCAAATATATCCCCAAAGTGACCAGAGGATTAAAAATCTGGTTCTAAGGAGGAACAAAGCTAACCACTTCTTGGGGGGAAAAGTAGATTTCCATTATAATTTAAAGGCACTGCCCCTTTAAAAGACTTTTAATTTTCTCAAAAATAAATTTCATTAAGTTGTTAAATTATTTATTTAAAGAAAATATTCATTATATACCATATTCACTAATCATATTCACTAACATTGAAGTTAGTGTCAAGCACAAGGGGATGTTTTATTTATTCCAAATAAATAGCATATAAAAGTATAAATATTATACTTATGAAAGCAAATATTACCCTTTACCCATAAAGACTACACATGTAATTTTACTGGTACAGGGAACTCCTCTACCAAAGTGGTCTAGCAATTTCTCTGCTAGAGAGCTGCCCAGAGCATTCAGAGATTATTATATGCGTATATATTCATTCATATGGGTACTATTTCTAATTTTTCAAAACATTTTGTATTTAAGGTAAGATGATCCATACATATTGACCTTTCGTGAAGCATGTATTTAGTGAAAAGTGCTTCCTTTAGGAACTTAAGAACTGTTATCATCTATTAGTTATAACTAATTTCCTATGCTCAAACTCAAGAAATTCATCAAAGGCCCTGTAAATTCATATGATCATAGATTTTTGACTATGTCCAAATCTCTAAAGAAACAAAGCTTCAGAAAGACTAAGTGACTTGTACAAGGGTACAAAGATATTAAGTATAGAAGGTAAAATTTGAACCCAAGTCCTCTGATTTCCATATTTACTGGACCATGCTATCTTCCTATACAAAGAACTCAAAAAAGTTTAAAACCTTCCAAACATAAAAATGTTTTGAAAAGTCTTAAAAGTTTTGCTAAGAATATCTTACACAGTATTTGGATGCACTGAATTAATCTGAATATCATGCTTCAAGTACATCATCTTTTGTTGTAAATTGCTAAAAAGTATAAGGAATGGTAGAAATACCTGTCAAAATTTTTCTTCAAGTAGAATTTGTTATAAACATATCAGCACAGAAGGATTATTGCAAAAGAGCTGAATGTTATCATGGTGTCTGTTAAAGGATTAAACCTATACTCACTGGAAATCCTTTTCTTTCCTCATAATATGTCACTTTATTCCTCCTAATTATTCCAACTAGTTTTAATTGGCCTCTATGCAAGTTAACATCCTTCTAAGGATACAAAAATTCAAAAACAAAAACAAAATCTAGAGCTATTCTAGGTCAAATGAGACAAATAAGGAATAGAAGTGGTTAATAACTTAAGATCTTAAAAATGACAAAAGATAAACAGTTCTACATATTTACTCTATTAGTAAAATAATTAGGTTTTTCATTGAATAAGATTATATATATATTTTTTTCCTCTACTACTATTGTAAAAAGATAGTGAGAACCATCTGAAAATTACAACTACAACACCATTAAGCCAGCTAATAATAGAAAATGTATACCTGTTTTAGTAATAAAACATATTTTATACAGAAAATTTAAGAAGCAAATTTCATTACCTGGATTGAACCAAGAATATCCTTTAATGGCTCTTCATAAAATTCATCTTTTCCAAAGAACAGCAGCAACTCAAAGAAACTCCTAAAAAACATTAAGAAATCTCAGAGTTTTGCCCCAATCTAAAATAGTCTAAAATGCTACATAAATAACAAGAATCACATACATATTTTTAAGTTTAAAAAAAAAAAAAAGATTTTACCAGCCAAAATCTGATCACAGGCAAATTGTCTGCCTTTACAGTTAAGTGGTATAATCTTCAACTTAATTGCTTAGTTACAAATCTCACTTCACTATTCATAACAATTAATACTGAAGAACCTTTGCACATAGTAGGAACATAATAATTGTGTGTGGCTATCCATGCCAATTCTATCTTTATTCTTACTTTGCAAGCAGCCTTCAGATTGAGAAATATTTGAGCTTATCAATGATAATACAATTTCCAATAACAGTTTTTTATTTATTAATCAATTTTTTCCAAGTAACAAAGTGAAAATCATATTGACTATGTGATACCTTTATATCTATAATATTATTGTAAACTTATAAAAGTAAGAATAATTTCCTTTATTCTAAGAATGATTAAACTACTAATTCAATAGTTTAGCATTACTATTTGGGCATGAAAATAAAATAGTATGAAAGACAAATTCCATCAGTATAGAGTGGGCAAAAGAAGAATGATGTTTTTGAGATCTGTACACATACACACAAATAAAAGATTAAAGAAGCTTTATCTCCAAGGAATACTTTTCTGAAATTATGTGATCCATTCATTACAATATGGGCAATATAAGCTTTTCATTCACTCATGTTTTCCTGTGTGTTTTCTGAGTAGTATGAATCTCACTGAAGAGAACCTGCAGTATCGAGGAATCTGATGCAATCAGCAAATGTTTACAAACTGAAACATATTGAGACACTAAAGTGTAAGGAATTTTTCCATTTGGAATTTGTGTAGGATATCGCATACAAAAGTCACAAATATCTTTTTAAAAAGAATGCATTTCCTTGTTTTATGCTTTCTTTGATCTCAATGACCAGAAGATTCTACCGAATAAAGTTATCTCTGTGCTTGTATCTATAAAGGAATTTTGTATACTCAACCAAATTCAAGAGGAGCATTTAATTGGAGATGACTTTTAAAACTGGTTTTGCTCTAAGTGAGCCAAATATTTTTATCAATTAAAAAAAAAGTTATTCAAACTAAGGCTTCTCTTCAAACAAACCAGAAAGAATTAATAAAAGTCATACTTAAGTAAATTGTACTATATAAAATCTGACCAAGAGCTTAACACTCCCCCTACTCTATGTTTTGTGTTGTGTTTGAGAGTGTGTGTGTTTGAGAGTGTGTGTGTGTGTGTGTGTGTGTGTGTGTGTGTGTGTGTATTGTTTGGCTGGGTGGTGAGGACAGAAAAATGAATTAAATATAAACCATAATCTCAATCCCTTAAGAATACACATCAAAGAGGGTATAGTTCTATCAATCACTGCATGCCACCTATCTACTGAATAAGTCCCAATGCCTACTTATTACCTCCAAGATCGAATATAAACTCATTTGGCATTTAAAGCCAAATTTAACTTGATTCCATCCTTTCTTTCTTATCTTTTGTGTACTTTACTCTTCTTCTGACACTCTATGATTTAACTAACCTGGCCTACTTTCTGTTCCTCAGCTGACACTCAATTCCAATTTTTGCACTACCTATCTCACATACCTGGAATGTTTTCCTTTGCCAACTCTATCTTCTAGCTTTTCTGGCTTCCTGAGTGACAGAATTCAAACATCCTCTCTTCTATAGAAGGCCTTTCGAGGTCTCCTTGTAGTAGGAGAAACCTCAATACTTTTCAAGAAACAGACCACCTGGCCTTGGGAATGATGTAGTCATCTTAGGAATGTAGCTATAGGGAATGATGTAGCACAGGCTTGGCGAATATGTGTGAAAGAAGGGAAGTTGGGCCCGATATTTTTTATCACATTAAACTAGACTTGAAGGCTATCTGTTTTGTCATTTGAAAGTCTAGGCTGCTATCTTGCCTCTGGAGTCAAACAAACAAATTAAGCACTTCTTAATTTCATGAAAGAAGAAAGGGGGTCATTTTCACCCCCATTGCAAAATTTCCTATCAATCAAGTGAACCCCAATCCTACAATGTCATTTACTCTGCACCCCCACTCTACCTCTAACAATTTCCCTTATGAATCTACCTGCTTGCTCTTTGAAATTTAGCCCGATTCAATTAGCATTACAATTATGACAAAATTTTGCCTATTGAATTAGAAATTATCTAAGCTTACAAATTCTTTTGGAACACCTAAGATACTAGTATATTTGGGGGGATCACCTGCATCCCTAAAATTCGACACTTTCTCCCAGTTTACATTTCATATATCTTTTATATACATAGTTATTTGCATATTATTTTCTCCATTTGCCATTTCCACATTCTAATGTGAGCTATGTTTTTACCTTTCTCTTTGTCTCCAAGCCACTGCCTGACATACATTGAGTATATAAATGTTTTTTGATTTAACATAATTCATCAGTTGTTTTCATGTATGTTATTATAATCATTGGCTATACTGTTCTCCTGGTTTTGCTTATTTCACCTGCATCAGTTAATAAAAAGCCTTCCTATATTTCTCCCACCCAAATCTTCATATTTGTTGCTTTTTACATATACATTGTATTCAACTATTTTCTATCAGAAAGGCATCTACTTTATTTTCATTCTTTTGTTATTGCAGAAATACTATTTATATCATTTCTTCTTATGTAAGCAAATAAAACATTTCTCTTTAGTTCATATTGAGTAATTTGCATTTCTCACAATTTAGGTGTTTGAGGCTTAGACAAGGAAACATATAATGGAATTCTGAAGCTGCCTGCAGTTCTCATTTAGTCAATACTTTACACTTGGAAAGAGCAAAGAAGCTTTTTAAATTCTAAGTCAAACATGCCACGTCTATTACTAAAGGTCAGATGCTAGAGATCTAAAAACTGAAAAATCTTTGATTATGTTTCCAAGAATATATTTCAGACAAACTGATCCCGTTTCAAACCTCTGAAAGCTCTACTTTTGAAAACTTTATCTTGTTAAACATTCAATTCTAAGGATAATAGAGAGAAAGCATGAATAAGGTTAATCTGCTTTTAACACCTTGTTTTCATTTTGGGATAATCTCTCTTAAGAGAAAGCTATGCCACCTATTGATACAAAGTGCCACCCATACCCTTGAGAAGAGCTATAGAGAGCTCAATAGCAACAGTGAACAAGACTGAAATAAATTTGGATCGATGGAGTGCAAGGTAAATCCCAATTCCAGAAACCAAGATTCTCAACAGTAGTTTACCAAGACTTTTTCATATACTGATGTAATAGCATCAGTTAAAAATACATGAAACAAAGAATGATGTCTTTCAATGGTTTGGTTTCTTCAATATCTAGATACAATTACTAATACTATTGATAGTCATGTTAAACTTTTAAAAGTCTGTGAACTGATTATGTGAAATGATTATCATGAAACAATCTATTTCTATTATAATTTTATTTTATATTTCACAAAATCTCTAAAAGTTTTCTGCTCTATTCTGTTGGTCTTGACATCACTATGAGAAGAGTGAGTGATGCCATAAAATGATTTTCAACAAAACAAAGTAATTCAAAATATGCTGTCATGCATATATTGTATCTAGGATATACTGTGGCATATTTAATATGTATAGGACTGCTTGCCATCTGAGGGAGAGGGTGGAGGGAGGGAGGGGAAAAATCGGAACAGAAGTGAGAGCAAGGGATAATGTAAAAAATTATCCTGGCATGGCTTCTGTCCATAAAAAGTTATAATTATTTTTAAAAAAAAGATATGCTTTCATGGAGACTGCTCTCAGCTCCTTAATACCAGGATTTAGGCTGGAGAAAATAACCTAACAAAATATCCTGAGAAGAAAGGGAATAGAGCTCTATATTTTGGGACCAAGTAGGATGCTACTTGCTCTAGTCCTTTTACCTTCAGAAAACTAACAAACAAAAAAACCCTTTCCATTCCCTTAATTATCATGCGTTCCCTTTATTGATTAACTTACATTTCCATTTCTACATAGTTTGTAGTTTGTATATAGTTGCTTGAATGTTGTCTCCTCCACTAAACTGTGAATTCCTGGAGGTCAAGGATTTTTTTTTTTTTGCTTTGTTTTGCCTTTCTTTGTATCCTGAGCATTTAGCATCATTACTAGTACTAGTACATACAAAATAAGCACCTGACAAGTTTGTTGATTTGGCCTGCCTATGTTCAGAAATAAAAAATTCCAGAAAACTCAAATCAAATTCTAACTTTTCAGAAACACTAAGCTATCAGTCTTAAAATGTACATTGAAATAAATAATCTTTGAAATGGATAATTCTGAAGACTTTTAGTTTAAATGCTCCTGTGATTAAAGGAATTAGAGTAGGCAATGAGGAAACCAAACTAACAGTCTTTGCAGATGATATGATGGTATACCTAGAGAACCCCAGAGATTCTACTAAAAAGCTATTAGAAATAATTCATAATTTTAGCAAAGTAGCAGGATACAAAATAAATTCCCATAAATCCTCAGCATTTTTATACATCACCAACAAAATCCAACAGCAAAAGATACAAAGAGAAATTCCATTCAAAATAACTGTTGATAGCATAAAATATTTGGGAATCTGTCTACCAAAGGAAAGTCAGGAATTATATGAGCAAAATTACAAAAAAGTTTCCACACAAATAAAGTCAGACTTAAATAATTGGAAAAATATTAAGTGCTCTTGGATAGGCAGAGCGAATATAATAAAGATGACAATACTCCCTAAACTAATCTATTTATTTAGTGCTATATCAATCAGACTTCCAAGAAAATATTTTAATGATCTAGAAAAAATAACAACAAAATTCATATGTAACAATAAAAAGTCGAGAATCTCAAGGGAATTAATGAAAAAAAAAATCAAATGAAGGTGGCCTAGCTGTATCTGATCTAAAATTATATTATAAAGCAGCAGTCACCAAAACCATTTGGTATTGGCTAAGAAATAGATTAGTGGATCAGTGGAAAAGGTTAGGTTCACAAGACAAAATAGTCAACTATAGCAATCTAAGTGTTTGACAAACCAATAGATCCTAACTTTTGGGATAAGAATTCATTATTTGATAAAAACTGCTGGGATAACTGAAAATTAGTACGGCAGAAATTAGGTATGGACCCACACTTAACACCATATATGAAGATAAGATCAAAATGGGTCCATGACCTAGGCATAAAGAACGAGATTATAAATAAATTAGAGGAATATAGGATAGTTTATCTCTCAGACTTGTGGAGGAGAAAGAAATTTGTGACCAAAGATGAACTAGAGACCATTACTAATCACAAAATAGAAAATTTTGATTATATCAAATTAAAAACCCTTTGTACAAACAAAACAATGCCAACAAGATTAGAAGGGAAGCAACAAACTGGGAAAACATCTCACAGTTAAAGGTTCTAATAAAGGCCTCATTTCCAAAATATATAGAGAACTGACTCAAATTTATAAGAAATCAAGCCATTCTCCAATTGATAAATGGTCAAAGGATATGAACAGACACTTTTCAGAGGATGAAATTGAAACTATTACCACTCATATGAAAGAGTGTTCCAAATCACTATTGATCAGAGAAATGCAAATTAAGACAACTCTGAGATACCACTACACACCTGACAGATTGGCTAAGCTGACAGGAAAAAATAATGATGAATGTTGGAGGGGATGCGGGAAAACTGGGACACTGATGCATTGTTGGTGAAGTTGTGAACGAATCCAACCATTCTGGAGAGCAATCTGGAATTATGCCCAAAAAGTTATCAAAATGTGCATACCCTTTGATCTAGCAGTGCTACTACTGAGCTTATACTCCAAAGAGATACTAAAGAAAGGAAAGGGACCTGTATGTGCCAAAATGTTTGTGGCAGCCCTGTTTGTAGTGGCTAGAAACTGGAAATTGAATGGATGCCCATCAATTGGAGAATGGCTGGGTAAATTGTGGTATATGAATGTTATGGAATATTATTGTTCTGTAAGAAATGACCAGCAGGATGAATACAGAGAGGCTTGGAGAGATTTACATGAACTGATGCTAAGTGAAATGAGCAGAACCAGGAGATTATTATACACTTCGACAACGATATTGTATGAGAATGTATTCTGATGGAAGTGGATTTCTTTGAGAAAGACCTAACTGAGATTCAATTGATAAATGATGGACAGAAGCAGCTACACCCAAAGAAAGAACACTGGGAAATGAATGTGAACTATTTGCATTTTTGTTTTTCTTCCTGGGTTATTTTTACCTTCTGACTCCAATTCTCCCTGTGCAACAAGAGAACTGTTCGGTTCTGCAAACATATATTATATCTAGGATATACTGCAAACATATCTAACATATATAGGACTGTTTGCCATGTAGGGGAGGGGCTGGAGGGAGGGAGGGGAAACATCGGAACAGAAGCGAGTGCAAGGAGAGAACAGCTTCTTGGATACAACTATTTAGAAGGAGAGTAGAAATGAAGAGGGCAATCCCTACCTTATCAACACCTATGGCAGATGGGCGATAACTGCCTAAGTCTGGATATGCCTTCTAAATGTCCACTTCCTAGCTAATGGCCAATCCATACCAATTACTCGTACTTAGTAATTTATTCAATTTGTCTACCTTTTATTTCCACCTTATAAAATGATTCAATATACCCATTGCTGCAGCCGCACAAACACCAGCCCGCCAACTTGTTGTAAAAAAATTACCTTGGCATGGATTCTGTCAACATAAAGTTATTATAAAATAAAATAAAATATAAATAAAAAAAATGCTCCTGTGGTTATCCAGAATCTGAATTTTATTATTTTCAAACTTGGTATATCTTACTGTACCATAAATGATTTCTGTCACATAACATACAAATAACCCATATTTCAATGGTAATAGCTAATAATAGCTAATATTTCTATAGTGTGCAAAATGTACCAGGCACTGTGCTAAATATTTTATTATCTCACTTTTTTTCTTATCTCACTGAATCCTCATAACCACTCTGGAAGTTAAGTGCTATTATTGTCTCCATTTTACAGATGAGAAACTGAGGCAAATAGAAGTTAAGTGAGTTGCACAGAGTGGCAAAATTATTTAAACTTAGATTTTCCTGTCTAGGCACTATATTCACTGTGCCATAAAAGTATTAACATAAGAATGTAACTATCACTTAAATATTACACTGTGACTAAAATTTCTTAACTCTTATTTTGGAAAATAGCCTAAATAATATGGACATTTCAAGATAAAATCACGTATGTAAATCATCAATAAAAGTACACCAATGAACTGTACTGCCCTATTTCTGCATAAAAGTTAAATTTGGAAAACAAAACAAAATTTATGGATCAAATCATGATTTTAACATTACTCTTCCTTTGCACCTATAAAATACTTAAAACTATACCTAGGCATTCTTCCAGAAACAACTTTGTTTTTCCATCCTAAAACAGCTCAATATTCACTACTTTACATGACAGAAAGCAAATAATTACAATCAATGAGTGGAAAGCATTGAACAACCATCAATCTTGAAACAAACATGTAAGTAGTAGATATTTTTAACTTTCAACTGCATTATTAACATTTTCCATAAGAACCTCAGGAGTATATGTAACCTGAACCAGATTAAAATGTAAAATAAGATAAATAAACAAAAATACAATGGAATGAATATAATATCAACTTGTGGCTTTCACAAATATGAAACCACCATTTCTATTGGATTTTAACACTAATCATCTAGACAATCAATAAAACAAATCAGATCTTGATTTGTAGTATTTGATGATTTTCAATATGTAAATACTTATAATGAAAATTCAAGTTTATTGTTGCTTTTCAAAAATCTTCTGTAGTGTCCTGGTTGGTTTTCTGGAGGTCTATTGCCTTGATTCTGGACGTTTTTCCTTTACTCCTTCCATTTATCTGCTCTCACTACGACTCAGATATCACTATATCACTCACTAGCTATCCTTTCTAGCATAATCCATACTCTCCCTTCCCAACCCCAAACTAAAGAGATCATTGTATATATTATATATAAATCCCCAACATACCTACTCTCACTCAGTTAAAAAAAATACCTAGGTCACTGTCTTTTTCTCCTCCTCACCTCCTGTCATGTAGGTAGTCTTCAACATTCATGATGCTGGTTCCTCAACCATAACTTTCCAATTCCTTAATCTCATATCTTATGACTTTCATTTCATATGAGCCACAAATAGTAATGGTCAGAGCCCTAGAGCTCCCTTTTACTCCCTGTTTCACTTCATGGATCAATTTGGCAATATTCTTTCTGACCATAAATTCCATTCATTCCATTGCTCCCTATGTTTACCCTACAGTTTGACCTTATTCCTTCTCCTTCCCCAATTACATTGTTATGGGCCAGAACTCTGAATATGAAACAAGGATTCTTACAAGATGCTAACTCAGCGGAATTGATAAAGACAATGGTTGTTTAGCATGGTGCTTAATAGTTCTCTAGTTCAGTACATGTACTTAGTACTTAATATAGTTCTACAAGATCCACACCTATGGTAATGGAGTACATAACAGCCAGCAAAGACTGAGACGGATCCACACCATCATCCACCTTTGTGGTGGCTGGAGGCTGAAGCACAAACCTTTGGATTCAGAGAGATTCAGAGGGCAGAGAAGACAGGTGGGACCTCGAGCTCTTGGAACCAAGGAGAGAGATAGGCATCTAAGAAAGCTAAGGGCCCCAGGAAAATAGACAAGATTTTGAAAGAGATAATAAAGGATTTGGACTTTAACCCCTGCCTACTTATGTGGTGATTATGGAACTGAAACAAAGGCTGCTTCCAGAGACCCCCAAGAAAATCAAAACAGAGAACATTACATTACATGAAAAACGATTTTTTTTTTTCTTTTTAACAATTGTGTGTTTGGGGAGTTTTTGAGTTTCATATTTTCTTCCTTCTCTTCACGTCTCCTTGAGATGACATGGAATTTGAGATAGGTTATATATATATCATTAAAAATGCATTTCACTTTGGTCATTTTATTGATAGAATTCATGCCAGGGTAATTTTTTACAGCATTACCCCTTGCATTCACTTCTGTTCTGATTTTTCCCCTCCCTCCCTCCAACCCCTCCCCGAGATGGCAAGCAGTCCTTTACATGTTGAATAGGTTACAGTATATCCTGGATACAATATATGTGTGCAGAACCGAACAGTTTTCTTGTTGCACAGGGAGAATGGAATTCAGAAGGTATAAATAACCCGGGAAGAAAAACAAAAATGCAAGCAGTTTATATTCATTTCCCAGTGTTCTTTCTTTGGGTGTAGCTGCTTCTGTCCATCTTTGATCAATTAAAGCTCTCTTTATCAAAGAGATCCACTTCCATCAGAATACATCCTCAAACAGTATTGTTATTGAGGTATATAATGATCTCCTGGTTCTGCTCGTTTCACTTAGCATCAGTTCATGTAAGTCTTGCCAGTCCTCTCTGTATTCATTCTGCTGGTCATTTCTTACAGAACAATAATATTCCATAACATTCATATACCACAATTTACTCAATCATTCTCCAATTGATGGGCCTCCATTCATTTTCCAGCTTCTAGCCACTACAAACAGGGCTGCCACAAACATTTTAGCACATACAGGTCCCTTTCCCTTCTTTAGCATCTCTTTGGAGTATAAGCCCAGTAGAAACACTGCTGGATCAAAGGGTATGCACAGTTTGATAACTTTTTGAGCATAGATCCAAATCGCTCTCCAGAATGGCTGGATGTGTTCACAATTCCACCAACAATGTATCAGTGTCCCTGTTTTCCCACATCCCCTTCAACATTTCACATTATCTTTCCCTGTCATTCTAGGCAATCTGACAGGTGTGTAGTGGTATCTCAGAGTTGTCTTAATTTGCATTTCTCTGATTAATAATGATTTGGAGCATATTTTCATATGTCTATAAATAGTTTCAATTTCTTCGTCTGAGAATTATCTGTTCATATCCTTTGACCATTTATCAATTTGAGAATGTGGTTTGATTTCTTATAAATTAGAGTCAATTCTCTATATATTTTGGAAATGAGGCCTTTATCAGAACCTTTGATTGTAAAAATGTTTTCCCAGTTTATTGTTTCCCTTCTAATCTTGTCTGCATTTGTTTTGTTTGTACAAAAACTTTTCAATTTGATATAATCAAAAATTTCTATTTTGTGGTCAATAGTGATCTCTAGTTCTTCTTTGGTCATAAATTCCTCCCTCTTCCACAGGTTTGAGAGGTAACTATCCTATGCTCTTCCAATTTATTTATAATCTCATTCTTTATGCCTAGGTCATGAACCCATTTTGACCTTATCTTGGTGTACGGTGTTAAGTGTGGGTCAATTTCCAATTTTCCCAGAAATTTTTGTCAAATAATGCATTCTTATCTGGGGTCTTTGGGTTTGTCAAACACTATATTATTAAAGTTATTGGCTGTTTTTTCCTTTGAACCTAACCTATTCCATTGATCAACCAGTCTATTTCTTAGCCAATACCAGATGGTTTTAGTAACTGCTGCTCTATAAGATAATTTTAGATCTAGTACAGCTAGGCCACCTTCATTTGATTTTTTTTCATTAATTCCCTTGAAATTCTTGACCTTTTGTTTTTCCATATGAACTTTGTTATTTTTTCTAGTTCATCAAAGTAGTTTTTTGGGAATCTGATTGGTATAGCGCTAAATAAATAGATTAATTTAGGTAGTATTGTCATCTTTATTATATTTGCTCGCCCAATCCAAGAGCATTTAATATTTTTCCAGTTGGTTAGATCAAACTTAATTTGTGTGGAAAGTGTTTTGTAGTTTTGCTCATAAAGTTTCTGATTTTCCCTTGGCAGATAGATTCCTAAATATTCAGTAGTTACCTTAAATAGAACTTCTTTTTGTAACTCTTAACTGTTGGGTTTTGTTAGTGATATATAAGAATGCCACTTTGGTCATGTTAATAAAGAAAATAGGTAAAAAAAAAATCCCCATAAAAATTTATGTGAAAAATATTATGTGAAGGAGCTAAGATGGTGAAGTGAAGACAAAAAGCTGCTCAAGGTTTCCCAGTTTCTCTTAAAAATCAGATGAAACCAAGCCTTTGAACAGAATCTGATGGAATGAAACTGTTATGCCACAGTTCTCTTTTATTGTCCTGACTCAGTTTCCCTAATTATCCTCTCAGTCCTGCCTCTGTTTCCCTGCTTCTCAGTTCTGCAAAACCTCCCCTCCCTCTTTATAAGAATACTCGATAGAATATCAGAATGCCACTCCCTATCCCAAATTATTAGGATATCAGATACTGTCTTATCAAGATGTCTCTCCCCATGTCTGGGATGCCTCCCCCTGATTATGTCGTCCCATCTCAGTGGCTCACCCCACTCTCAGTCTCCCCTCTACATCTGAGCCACGTGTATATATGTCTCTGAGAACTCTGCTGGATTTTTGGAGACATAGTATCATTCAGCCTGGGATCAAACTATGGATCCATTGAATCCAGTATACCTCTCCATTTAATAAATTATTAAATACTCTCTAATCTCTATCTTCCTTAATTTCTCCAGCATTACAATACCACTTTCTAACTCCAAGAAAGGTCGGTCTCAATGGGTAAAAGGGTGCTCAGCCCAGCTTAGACAGTGTCTCAGAAAGCCAGTGAGAAGGTCTTAATCACAACATATCAGCAAACTGAGACCCTCAGTCCTGACTCAGTAGCAGGGCAGACTAGTGGGGCAGCTACCAGTTCTAGCACAGAAGGCAACTAACTGCCTCCTTAGGAAGCCAGGTTGTTGCCTAGAGAGCAGGTAGAGCTACCCTTTGTTGTGAACAAGACACCAAACACAAAGGGGCCCTGTATTAAAAGCCAAGGCTCACGGAGGTACCAGAAACTTAGGTTTGTCCCCTCTACTTCAAGAGCAGAGTTCAACCATAAAAGTCACAAAACAGGAGGGGAAAAAAAAAAAAGAGAAAATGACCAAGAAACAGAAAAGAACCTTAACCACAGAAAGCTATTTTGGTGACAGGGAAGCCCAAAACACCAATTCAGATAAGAACAAAATGTCCACAGGGAAAATCTCAAACAATGATATTATGAATAGATCTCAGGCTGAAAGAGGCTTCTTGGCAGTGCTCATAAAAGATTTTAAAAGGCAAATAAAAGAGAAGTAGAAGAAAAACTGGGGAAAGAAACGAGATATTAAAGAGAAAATCAACAGGTTAGAAAAGGAAGGACAAAAATTGCCTGAAGAAAACAATTCCTTAAAAATACAATTGGCCAAAAAACAAAACAAACAAACAAACAAAAACAAAAACCCAACAAAACAAAAAACCCTGAAGAAAACATGACCTTATAAAATAGAATTATTCAAATGAAACAAGAGATACAAAAGCTAATTTTAGAAAATCAAACACTAAAACTAGAACCGGACAAATGGTAGCTAAAGACTCTATAAAACACATCAAGAATCAGTTAAACAGAAAGAAGTACACTTTCTTCTTGGCAGTTCATGGAACCTATACAAAAATTGATCATATATTAGGACATAAAGACTTCAAAATCAAATGCAAAAAAGGCAGAAATAGTAAATACATTTTTTTCAGATCATGATGCAATAAAAATTGCATTCAATAAAAAGCCGGGGACAAATAGACCAAAATGTAATTGGAAACTAAATAATCTCATGCTAAAAAATGAATGGGTGAAACAGCAAATCATAGACACAATAATTTAAACCAAGAGAATGACAATAATGAGACAATATATCAAAATTTGTGGGATTCAGCCAAAGCTGTAATGAGGAGAAATTTTATATCTCTAAAGGCTTTCTTGCACAGAGAAAGGGAAGATCAATGAATTGGACTTGCATTAAAAAAAAAAAAAAAACTAGAAAAAGGGCAAATTAAACCCCACCCCCAATCAAATACCAACCTTGAAATTCTAAAAATAAAAGGAGAAATAAATAAAATTGAAAGTAAAAAAACTATTGAATTCATAAATAAAACTAAGAATTGGTTTTATTGGAGAAAAAAAAAAAAACAGATAAACCCTTAGTAAATTTGATTAGAAAAAGTAAAGAGGGAAATCAAAGTGTTAGTCTTAAAAATGAAAAAGGAGAAATTTCCAACAATGAAGAGGAAATTAGAGTAATTAATGGGAGTTACTTTGCCCAACTTTATGCCAATAAATTTGATAATCTAAGTGAAATGGAGGAATACCTACAAAAATATAGACTGCTCAGATTAATAGAGGTAGAAGTAAATTGCTTAAATAGTCCCATTTTAGAAAAAGAAATAGATAAGCTATTAATCAACTCCCTAAGAAAAAATTCCCAGGACCAGATAGATTTACATGTAAATTCTACCAAACATTTAAAGAACAATTTGAAAACATAGAGAATGAAGAACTGTTCCCAAAGTCTTTTATGACATAGACTGATATCTAAATCAGGTAGGACAAAAATAGAGAAAGAAAATCTATTTTCCCTAATAAATATTGATGCAAAAACCTTAAATAAAATATTAGCAAAGAGATTACAGAAAATCTTCCCAGGATAATACACCATGACCAAATAGGATTTAGACCAGGAATGTAGGGCTGGTTCAATATTAGGAAAAGTATTAGTATAATTGACTATATCAATAACCAAATTAACAAAAACCATATGATTATCTCAACAGATGCAGAAAAGGTATTTGATAAAACCCAAAACTCATTCCTATTAAAAATACTAGAGAGTATAGATATAAATGGACTTTTCCTTAAAACAGTCAGTAGCATCTATTTAAAACCATCAGTAAGCATCATAAGTTATGGGGATAAACTGGAAGCATTTCCAATAAGATCAGGGGTGAAACAAGGTTGTCCACTATCACCATTACTATTCAATTATTAGAAATGCTACTTTTGGCAATAAGAGGGAAAAAAAGATATTAAAGGAATTACAGTAGGTAATGAGGAAACCAAATTATTACTCTTTGCAAATGATATGATGGTATACTTAGAGAACCCTAGAGAATCAACTAAAAAACTATTAGAGATAATCTACTACTTTAGCAAAGTTGCAGGATACAAAATAAATCCACATAAATCACCAACATTTTTATGTATCACTAACAAAATCCAACAACATTCCATTTAAAATAACTCTCTATAGTATAAAATATTTGGGAATCTATCTGCCAAAGGAGGGTCAGGAACTATATGAGCAAAATTACAAAACATTCTCCACACAAAGTCAGATCTTCTGTGGAGGAGGAAGGAATTTGTGACCAGAGAAGAACTAGAGATAATTATTGATCACAAAAGATAGCCTCATTTCCAAAATCTATAAAGAACTGATTCAAATTTATAAGAAATTAAGTGATTCGCCAATTGATAAATGGTCAAAGGATATGAATAGGCAATTTTCAGACGAAGAAATTCAAACTATTTCTAGTCACATGAAAAGATGCTCCAAATCACTATTGATCAGAGAAATGAAAATTAACTCTGAAACTCTGAAATACCACTACATACCTCTCAAATTGGCTAAGATGACAGGGAAAAAATGACAAACATTGGAGGGGATGTGGGAAAACTGAGACACTGATACATTGTTGATAGAATTGTGAACAAATCCAATCATTCTGGAGAGCAAATTGGAACTATGCTCAAAAAGTTATCAAACTGTGCATACATTTTGAACCAGCAGTATCACTACTGGGCTTATATCACAAAGAGATCTTAAAGGGGGGAAAGGGACCCACATGTGTAAAACTGTTTGTGGCAACCCTTTTTGTAGTGGCTAGAAATTGAAAACTGAATGGATGCCCATCCATTGGAGAATGGCTGAATAAATTATGGCATATGAATGTTATCAAATATTGTTCTGTAAGAAATGACCAACAGGATGATTTCAGAGAAGCCTTGGAGAGACTTATATGAATTGATGCTAAGTGAAATGATCAGAACCAGGAGATCATTATACACAGCAACAAGAAGAGTATCCAACAATCAATTCTGATGGACATGGATGACAATGAGATAATTCAAACCAGTTCCAGTTACTCAGTAATGAAGAGAGCCATCTACATCCAGAGAGAGGACTAGGGGAACTGAGTGTGTGGACCACAAGAGCATTTTCACTCTTTCTGCTATTGTTTGCTTGCACTTTTGTTTTCCTTCTCAGATTTTTTTTTTCTTTTCTAGATCCGATTTTTCTTGTGCAGCAAGATAACTATATAAATATAAATATGTATACATATATTGGATTTAACATATATTTTACATGTATTGGACTACCTGACATATAGAGCAGAGGGTGGGGGGAAAGCAGGGGAAAATTTGTAAAAGGTTTTGCAAGGATCAATGTTGAAAAAATTATCCATGCATATGTTTTGTAAATAAAAAGCTATTTAAAAAAAGAATCAGTCAATTCTGATATACAAACTAAAATATCTCATTGAAAAAAGAGCTGACTAGAAAATAGATCCAGGAGAGAATTCAAAAATTATTGGTCTATTTGATGGCCATGAACACAAAAAGCCTGGATAGCATTCTTCAAGAGATCATTAAAGAAAACTGTCCTTATATACTAGAAATAGAGGGAGAAATAGTCACTGAACGAATCCATCTATCATCTCCAGAAAAAGATCCTATAAGGAAAAATTCAAAGAACATTTTTGCAAAACTCCAGAACTATAATCTCAAGAAAAAACACTGCAAGCTGCCAGACAAAAAACAATTCAAATAAAAAGGAGCAACAGTCATTATCACTCAGGATCTGGCAGCTTCTACAATAAAGAATCGGAGGGCTTGGAGTATCGGATTCTTGAAGGCAAAGGACCTAGGATTATAATCAAGAATCCACTAATGAGCAGCATCTTTCAGGGAAGGGGAGGGATTATCAATGGAATAAGAGACTTTCAATCATTTCTACAGAAAAAACTAGAACTAAACAGAATATCTGATCTTCAAAAACAGGCCTCACGAAAACCACAGAAATTATGGTAAACAGGGAAATATATATTATTTAAGGCTAAATTGTTTACATTCTTAGATGGGAAAATGATATTTGTAACTCTTGAGAACTGTATCCGTTATTGGGGCAATTGGAGGGACACACATGGACAGAGGGTGTAGATGCAAATGGACTCTGATGTAATAATATCAAAGAAAAAGGTATTAAGTGATAGAAAAAGATTGTTATAAGAGGAAAGAAGAGGCAAAAAGGAACAATTGGATCACAGGAAAAAGCACAAAAGACCTATAGCAATCGAGAGAAAAGAAGGGGGATGAGCATGGTCTAAAGTTTAATCACATCTGTTTGAACAGAAGAGAGGGTAGAAAAATAAGAGAAAGGATAAGGGAGAGCAAATTGAGGGCCAGATAGGTTAAAAAAACAAAACAAAACAAAACATTACTAAATGAGAGGCAGAGTGAAAAGAGAAAAAAAAAAGTATACACAGGGGAGAAAACAGGATATAGGGAAATACAGAGCTGGTAAACACAACTGTGAATATGAATGGGATGAATTCTCCCATAAAACTGAAGCAAATAATGAGTGGATTAAAAAAAAAAATCCTACAATATACTGTTTACAAGAAACACATTTGAAACAGAGATATATACAGCAGGGATAGTGGGTCCTTATCTGAGATCAAGCAAAAGCAAAAGTAGTCTAATTAAAAGAGATAAAGATGGAAATTACATCTTGAGAAAGGGTACCATAAATAATGAAATAATATCAATACTCTAAACATATCTGCACCAAGTGGAAAAGTATCCAAATTCCTAGAGAAGTTGAGAGTTACAAGAAGAAATACACAGCAAAACCATACAAGTGGGGGATCTCAATCTCCCACTATCAAAACTAGTTAAGTCTAACCACAAAATAAACAAAAACTTAAGGAGGTAAATAGAATTTTAGAAAAGTTAGTCATGATAGACCTTTGGAGAAAAGTGAATGGAGATAGAAAGGAATATATTATTTTTCTTAGTGAATACATAGAAACTACACAAAAACTGACCATATTATTATGGCATAAAAACCTCACGACCAAATTCAGAAAGGCAGAATAGTTAAATGCATGCAATAAAAATTATATGTAATAAAGGACCATGGAAAATAAACCAAATATTAACTGAAAACTAAATAATCTATTCCTAAAGAACGAGTGCATGAAACAACAAACTATAGAAACTATTGATAATTTCATCCAAGAGAATGACAATAATGAGACAATATACCAAAACTTATGGGATGCAGTCAAAGTAGTTCCTAGGGGAAATTTTATCTCTGTAAATAGTTATATGAATAAAATATAGAAAGAGGAGATCGATGAATTGGGCACACACCTAAAAAAACTAGAATAAGAACAAATTAAAAACTCCCAATTAAATATCAAATTAGAAATCCCAAAACTCAAAGGAGAGATTAATAAAATTGTAACTAAGAAAACTATTAAACTAGTTAAAAAAAATAACTGGTTCTATGAAAAAACCCAACAAGACAGATAAATGTTTGGGTAATATGATTACAAAAAGGAAAGAAAAAAATCAAATTGCCAGCATAAAAAATGAAAAGAGTGAACTTAGCACCAATGACATAGAAATTAAAGCAACAATTAGGAGCTATTTTGCCCAACTGTATGCCAACAAAACTGACAATCTAATCTAATCTAATCTAATCAAAAAACCTGCCTAGATCAAAGAGAAAAGGAAATAAATTACTTAAATAATCCCATTTTAGGAAAATGAAACTGAACAAGTCATCAATGGGCTCCCTAAGAAAAAAATCTCCTGGGCCAGACAGATTTACAAGTAAATTCTATCAAACCTTAAAACTATGTTTTAACCTAACACTATGTAAACTATTTGGAAAAACTAGGTAAAGGACTCCTTCAAATTTCTTCTACGATACAAATAAGGTACTGATACCTAAACCAGGAAGAGCCAAAACAGAAAAAGAAAATTATAGGTGATTTCCCTAATATAGATGAAAAAAAATTAAAATAAAACATTAGCAAAGATAAAATAGCAGAACTTATTAGCAGGATAACACACTATGACCAAGTAAGATTTATGCCAGGAATGTAAGGCTGATTCAGTATTCAAACTATTATAATGATTGACTATATCAATAACAAAAGTAACAGAAATCATATGATAATCTCAAAAGATGCAAAAAAAAGCTTGACAAAACAAAGAACTCATTTCTATTATAAACATTATACAATATAGGAATAAAGGGAGTTTTCCTTAAAATGATAAGCAGCATCTATCTAAAACCATTAGCAAGTTTTATTTGTAATGGGGATAAACTAGATGCATTCCCAATAACATTAGGGGTGAAACAAGGGTGCCCCATTATCACCACTATTATTTAATATTGTACTAGAAATGTTGGCTTTAGTAATAAGAAAAGAAAAAGAAATAAAGGAACTACAATGAAAAAATGAGGAGATAAAACTCTCACTCTTTGCAGATGATATGATGGTATACTTAGAGAATCCTAGAGAATCATCCAAAAACCTACCTGAGACAATTCACAGCCTTAACAAAGTTGTAGAATATAAAATAAACCCACACAAATCATTAGCATTTCTATATATTACTAATAAAGCTCAGCATCAAGAGATGGAGAAATTCCATTAAAAGTAACTATAGACAAAATAAAATATTTGCATACCTATCTGCCAAGGCATATAGTTCTTAACTATATGAACACAATTACAAAACATTTTTCACACAAAATCAGATCTAAACAACTAGAAAAATATCAATTGCCCACAAATAGGGTGAGCTAATATAATAAAAATGACAATTCTACTTAAATTGGTGTATGTGTTCAGTGCCATACCAAACTGCCAAAAAAATTATTTTATACAGCTAGAAAAAATAACAGCAAAATTCATCTTGAAGAACAAAAGATGAAAAATATCAAGGAAAATATTGAAAAAAGAATACAAAGGAAGGTAGCTTAACAGTACCAGATTTAAAACTATATTATAAAGCAGCAATCATGAAAAACCTATGATACTGGCTAAGAAATGAATGGGTGGATCAGTGGAATAGATTAGATATACATGCATAATAATGACTACAGTAATCTAATATTTGAAAAACCTCAAAACTCCAGCTTCTGGTTTAAGAACTCACTGAGAAAACTGGAAAATACTATGTCAGAAATTCAGCATAGATCTACATCTCACACTCCATATCAAAATAAGGTTAAATAGATATATGACTTGGGTGTAAAGGGTGATATCATAAGCAATGTAGGAGAGTAAGAGTTTAACTATCAGATCTTGTGGAGAAGAGAAGAATTTGTGGCCAAAGAAGAACTAGAGAACATTATGAAATACTGAGAAAAATCAAGTCTATCAGAGTTGATCACTGCACAAACTTGCTGTTGCTATGTACAATGTTATCCTGGTTCTGCTTATTTCACTCAGCATCAATTCATATAAATCCAGGTCTTTCTAAAATCAGATTGGCCACTGCACAAAACCTGAAACTTGGGACAGTGCACTTTCTACCCTGGAAACAAAGTCTTACTTTAACAAAGAGTTAAAAGCCAAAAGTAATAGGCTAGGAAAATGAGCAGACAACAAAAAAAAGTTTCTGGCAACAAAATACTATGGTGACAAGGAAGATCAAAACACACAGCCAGAAGATAATAGCAAAGTAAAAGCTCCTCTATCCAAAGCCTCCAAGAAAAATAAGAACTGGGCTCAGGCCATGGAAGAACTCAAAAGGGATTTTGAAAATCAAGTAAGAGAGATAGAGGAAAAATTAGGAAAAGAATTGAGAGTGGTGCAAAAGGAAATACAAAAAAACTAAGGAAGAGAAGAATGCCTTAAAAAGCAAAATTGGTCAACTGAAAAAGAGATAACACTGCTCACTGAGGAAAATAATTCCTTAAAAATTAGAAATGAGGGACAGCTAGTTGGTATAGTGGATAGAGTACCAGCCCTGAAGTCAGAGGGACCCGAGTTGAAATCTGCTCCTCAGACACTTAACATGTCCTGGCTGCGTGACCCTGGACAAGTCACTTAACCCCAATTGCCTCAGCCAAAAAAAAAAAAAAAAATTAGAATTGAGCAAATGGAAGGTAATGACTTTATGAAAAATCAAAATACTATAAAGTAAAACCAAAAAAAAAAAAAGTGAAATATCTCTTTGGAAAAACAACTGACTTGGTAAACAGATCCAGGACAGATAAATTAAAAATTATTGTCCTGGGGCAACTAGGTGGTACAATGGATAGAACACCAGCCCTGAAGTCAGGAGGACTTAAGTTCAAATCTGAACTCAAACACTTAACATTTCCTAGCTGTGTGATCCTAGGCAAGTCACTTAACCCCAAATTGCCTCAGCAAAAAAAAAAAAATAACAAATAACAAATAAATAAAAAAAATAAAATTAAATAGAATTTATTGTCCTACTTGATAGTCATGATCAAAAATAGAGTCTGGACTTCATATCATTCAAGAAATTATGAAGGAAAATTGTCCTGACATTTTAGAACCAAAGTGTAAAAGAGAAACTAAAATAATCCACTAATTTCTTCCTAAGAGATCACAAAATAAAAACTCCCAGGAATATTATAACCAAACTCCAAAATTCCCAGGCACAGGAAAAAATATTGCAAGCATCCAAAAAGAAACAATTCAAGAATGGAGCTACAGTCAGGATAACACAAGATTTAGCAGCTTCTACATGAAAGAACTAGCAGATGTGAAATATAATATTCCAGAAGCAAAACTGAGTATAATCCTGCAGGGGAAAAGGCGGATATTCAATGAAACAGGATTTTCAAACATTCATGATGAAAAAACCAGAGTTGAATGGAAAGTTTAATTTTCAAATACATGACTCAGAAGAATCATAAGGAGGTAATCAGGAAAGTGATATAAGGGACTTAAAAGGAAGAAAAACCTTTTACAGTATAAGGAAGGAGGGGGAAGGAATGAACTAACCTTATTTTCATCAGAATTGGCTCAAAGAGTTATAAAATAACAGACATTCTTAATATGGATATAGAAATCTATCTCATCATGCAGGAAAATATGAAGGGATGAGGGTGATTAAAAAGAGAGCATACTTTTGAAGATGGGGAGAGTGAAAGGAGTGAAAGAGAAAAGAATAAATGAGAGGAAATTCAAATAGCAATAGTAATTAAATGTTGAAGCAAGTTTCTTTAATAAGATCTTATTTCTCCAATTTATAAAAAATAAGAGCCATGCTCCAATTGATAAATGATCAAAAGATATCAACTATGCCCAAAGGGTTATAAATTCATGCATATCCTTTGACATAACAATACTAATATTAGGCATGAATACCAAGAGAGATTTTTTTAAAAGAGAGTATGGGAAAGAGAGAAAAGGATTCATATAAAAACAAATGTTTGTAGTAGCTCTCGTCTCAGGGCAAAGAATTGGAAATTGAAGGAATGCCCAAATAAATTGTGGTGTATGATTGTCATGGAAAATAATGTTCTATGGAAAGCAATGGGCCAGGGAGGAAAAAAAAAAACCCTGGAAAATCTGCTTTACTCAAGCAAAGTAAAATGTACTGTATATAAAATGTACTGTATATTCTGGGATGACTAGCAGTACAAGGCTTTGCTATTCTCAGCAGTACAAAGAGTTACAAGTTTTCTGAAGAACTTAAGGTGAAAAATCCTATCCATATCCAGAGAAGAAACTAAAGTCTGAATACAGATTGAATGATACTCTTTCTTTTTTTAAACTTTATTTTTCTTGAAGTTTTTGTTTTTTAGGGTGGGAATGTTTTCTCTCAGAACATGTCTTTTATGGAAATGTTATGCATAGTTTCACATGTGATTTCTTAATGGGGGTTAGGGGTGGGGTTAAAGGAGAAAATCTGGAACTCAAACTTTTTTTTTTAATGTAAAAAATTTGTTTTAACTGTAACTGGGGAAAAGATTAAATAAATAAATTATATTAGAAAATAAAATCAGCCTATTCCTTTTTTATAGGACAATAATATCCCATTACTTTCATATACCATAACTTATTCAGTCATTCCCTAATCGATAGGCAACTACTCCTTTTCCAATTCTTTGCTACCCCAAAAGAGAGCTACTCAAACATTTTTTGCACATGCCAGTCCTTTCCCCTTTTTTATGATTTCTTGGGGATACAGATCCAATAGTGGCACTGCTGGACCAAAGGATATGCAGTTTTATTGCCCTTTGGGCATAGTTCCAAATTACTCTCCAGGATAGTTGGATCAGTTCACAACTTCACCAACAATGCATTAGTGTTCTAATTTTCCTACATCCCCTCAATGTTATCCAACTATTTAAATGGACCATCATTACAATTCTTTCATTTCTCTCTAATTGATTCCCTATCATATTCTTCCTCCCCTTACTCTTCTCCATATTTTCATTTTACCTTTCATTTCACAGAAAAAACTGAAGTCATTCATCATAAATTTCCTTATTTTCTCTCTCCATTTCAAAATCTTTAGCAATCTCCACTCTCTCCTTTCCCTTATCTTTGATGTAGTTGTTCCTTTTTTCTTGCCAAAGCTAACTTCTACATATGCCCTTGGTCTCATTTCCTCTAATATTTTTCATCAGATTGATCCCTCAATTATTCTCCTCTAAACTTCAACTTGCTCCTATGGGTTAATTCCTGCTATATCATCTTTAAAAATGCCCAAACTTCTTCCCCTTTCACAGATAGTTCTAGGTCTTTCCTCAGCCAAATTAATTGAAATAGTTACACTCCAACTTCCTCTTTACTGCTTTTCCACTTTACCACACTCCAACTGCCACCAAACTTCCTTTCTTTACTCCTCAACCTTCTGTAATTTGATTTCATTCCTCAAATCAAACTGCTCTTTCTAAAGGTTTCAATGATCTCTTGTTCAGATGATCTTTTCTCACTCCTCATACCACTACATTTGACACTACCGACAAGTCTCTCCTTCTAGATACCATCTCCTCCCTGAATTTTCATGACATTGTTCTATCCTGATTCTCTTTCTATCTACTTGTTCCTTAACCTTCTTTGCTAGTTTACCATTATATTACACCATCTATATGTGGAAGTTTTACAAGTCTTGGGGGAGCTTTCCTTCTTCTCTATACCTTTTATCCTTGGTGTCTTCATCAAACACCATGGGGTAATTTGTCATCTTATTCAGATGAGTTAATCTATACTTAATAGATCTAGTGTCTCCTCTATCCTTCAGTTCTAGATCCCCAACTACTGGATATTCCAAAATAGATGTCTTGAACATATCTAAAACTTAATTTGTCCATAAAAGAATTCATCATTTTTCTCTCCAAAACCTAACTTTCTTTCATGCTTCCCTATTTCTGTCCAAAGTATCACCATTTTTCTAGTCTCAGATGACCATTAATGTCTATCCCTCACTCTGCCTCATTCTCCATATCTAATCAATTATTAAAATTTAAACATTTTTAGTTTCACAACATATTTATCTCATCCATTCTCTTTATTCACACAACCACAACCATAGTTCAGAGTCTCATTACCTCTTGCTTAGATTTTGTAACACCTCCTAATAGATCACTATATCTCAAATCTTTTCCCATTCTTACTACATAGCTGCAAAAGTAATAATAATCTTTAGATTAAGATCTTGACAACATAACTCACCTATTTAATAAATTTCAGTGGATTGGCTTTTGCTCATTTTTTAATTTGGAGGCAGAGTTAAATAATTTGCCCAGGATTGCAAACCTAGTATCAGAGGAGTTTGTGTATTTATTCTACTGACATTTATTTAATTTATGCTTATATCTGTGTTTAAGCTTCTTCAAATTCCTTAAGAGAAGAAACTATCTCATTCTTTGTACCCCAAGCACCTAGCATGTAATAGATACTTAACAAATGTTTATTCATTAATTAACTGAAATCTCAGGAAAGCCATGGATAAAATGAAAGTCCAGAGGGTTCTGGCCTAGTATTATGTTCCTTAAAAGATTATTTTAATAACTATGATACACTAGCTTATTAAATTCCAAGGCATCATAGTACAATTATAATTATCCAGTAACTTCTTTAATTGGGAGAAAATAACAAACAATTAAAATAACAATAACGACTACTGCTTTAAGGTTTTCAAAATGCTTTGTGCTATATCTCATTTGTTTACCCAGATGAATGAATTTCAGAGATGAAGATACTATTACTGAGAAAGATTTGTTATTGTTCAGCCACATAGCTAATACCTGAAGCACAATTTTAACATATGACTGACTCAAAATACAGTGTTCTTTTCTCTCAACCCCTGGAAAAATAATTTTAGTTGCAGTAAAATAGAAAGATGGAAAAATACTATAGGCAAAATTATAACAAATTTTTAAATAAAATAAGAACTCTAAAAAATGAAAAAAAAAAAAAAAAAACAACCCAACCCTTTATATTTTTAGCAGGCTGGAAACAAATCTATGCATAATACAAATGACAAAGACATCATTTTAATAAGGAAAGAAAATAATACTTACAAAGCTAGGCTACTCAAAACATATTGTACGTGCTCACATTCAGTTGGGAATGATACACTGGCTGTTGTGAAACAACAAAGTGCTGTCTGAAGAACCTGAAGCTGTGGCAAAGGAACCTGCCATCTTCCAGCATAATCTTCAACCACCTACAATGGGAAAGTAATACAAAAAAGATCGTTAGATTTTAATATATGAAGTCAAGAGTGATAATTTCTCAAGAAACTGTTGTCATGCAAAAATATAAAGTTATTTTCTAATTACCTTTAATCAAATGAGAAAAGACATGTAGAGTGCCTATCTCACTCCTAGATCATGCTTAACCATCAATTATTTTTAGAGTAACTTATTTTCATTTATAAACATACACGAGCGCGCCGCGCAAGCGCGCGCACACACACACACACACATGTATCTTTTGCCTTTTGGAATGTTATTCCAATAATATTTTATTTTCCAAATACATGTAAAGATAGTTTTCAACATTCACTTTTGTAAGGATTTTGTGTTCTAACTTTTTCTCCCTCTTTCCCATATCTACTCCTTCCTCAATGTACAATTTTTAAAACTTATTTCCATATTTGTGGTGATGTACAAGAAAAATCAGACCAAATTGGGGAGGGAGGTACATAAGAAATTAAGAACAAAAAGTGAAAATACTATGACTCGAAAATACTATGACACATTCTCCATAGTTCTCTTTCTGGATGCAAATAGCCCTTTCCATCCCCAAGTCCATTGGAATTACCTTGAATCACCGCATTATTGAGAAGAGCCAAAACCATCAAAGTTGATCATCACATAATCTTGTTATTATGTGCAATGTTCTTTTAGTTCTGCTCTCTTTATTCAGTATCAGTTCATAAAAATCTTTCCAGCATGCTCCTAATTTCTTAAAGAACATTTATATTCCATTATACTCGTATCCCATAATTTATTCAGCTATTCCCTAATTGATGGGTATCCACATTGCTAATGCAAAAAGGGCTGCTATTAGTCCTCAGTTTTAATAGACACTTTTCCTATTGCTAAACTGTACAAAAGGCAATTAAAATAGATGCCAAGACTTAACTAGTTCAGAGGTTCTTTGTAGGATCTGTGAATGTTTTAATTAAAAGTTTAATAATATTTTAATAATGGTATTTCTACATAACCATTTTCTTTTGTAATCCTATATATTTTGTTTTATGCATTTAAAAATTTTGTTCTGAGAAGGGGTTTATGAGTTTAACCAATGGGGTTTGAAACACAAAGATATATTATATCTTTTAATTTTAATTTTATTTTTACTTTAATTGCCACAGGTACTCTCAGATGTCATCCAGTGCAATAAAAACTTGTAGAAAAATAAATGTGATGACCGTGTTAGCACCCTGAATACTTTAGAATCAACCAGAGTCAGAATCAACAAAAGTCCTTGATCTTTGTGGACTTGAACGAAATGGCAATATGAAGTGAGAGAAATTGCTACACGAATGCGGCCAGGAATCACTCTGGCTTTCTCACTCTACCCTTTTTTTTCCTCCTCCCAAAATCTCTCTATAGATAGTCCAACAGATCAAGCCAGCACCCAATGGTGGGGTGGGCCATTTTCCAAGCAAATGCTAATAGAGTATTGTCCAATTGGTAATTAGTCTTAAGTGCTGGGACCTCAGTGCAACTGCTCAGTTTCAACCCATTATAATAAGTGATCACTCATTTTTTTACTTCAAGGGAAAAGCAGTTTATTTTTACTTTTAAATAGTTCCAAATTAATTTTTCCTTACATTAAGCTAAAATTACCCTCTCTGCAACTTCTACCTATTCATCTAGTCTTCTAAGGTGAACCAGTAAAAAATTAATAATAATAATAATAATAATCTTCTACAATAGTTTTTCAAATAAAGTCACTGGACTTAAGGAGAATACATAAAGATAGATTTGCAAGCATTGAATAATGCACTGTAGACATGATCTGACCAGGGCAGAATGCTTAACTTCCTAATTTCTTGGATTCTCTGACACGTTACACTCTTTAGGCACCTTAAGATCATATTAGCTTTTTTTGGTTGAGTCATACTGATAACTCACAGTGAGCTTTTAGTACCTTTAGTCCCTTTACCTCTTCATATAAATGATCTGGCAAAACAACCTTAAGCCTGAACTTGTGTAGCTAAGTTTTCAAAAAATCTAATTTAAAGTAACATCTCCATTAAATTTCCTTTTATCTGATATGGTACAAATGTCATTTAACAGATGACAAAGCTGAGGTCATGAAAAGTTAGGTGATATGCCTAAATTGGGCAAATATTAAGTAACACAGCTAGGATACCAACACATATTTCTGTCAAATTGAATGTTCTTGCTACCACATAGCTTTATAATAGAAACTAGGAGGCTAAGAGCTTTGAGATTTATATAGACAGATAAGATATATAGAGATATAGATATATAGGGAGATAATGTGATAGTATAGACAGAAATGAGTCTGCAGAGTACAAATCCTTGGTTCAATTAAAGCCCCTTATACATATTAACTATGTGATGATGGACAAGTCACTTAACCTTACTCAGATAACTCAAAGTATAAATTGTTCCCTAATATACTGCTGAAATTATACATTTAATTTTTTAAAAACAGATTAATTATTGCAAATGTGAACTTAGCCACATGTTTTCCTACATGAGGGAAACAGTGCATTTAAGGCCAAAATGTGAACGATTAGTCAAATAAATGAATGCTGGGTGTCACAAAACCAATCTGAGAAATAGCTTTAAATTTAAATTTAATTAGAGAGTAAGTGAACAAAGATCTTACTTGTGAAATCATAACCAAAGAAAATGAATCTAAAATGCATAATAGACATAATTTGAGGTATTATTTAGTATTATCTTTTACTTAAAAGTTATCAAACCTATCAGTAATAAATTGGATCAAGCCTATCTATAAGGACAAGACAGCTATGACCATTTACAGAGACTGAAATTTACAAAATTACAAGTCTGTTTCTCTTACCATGAATTAAGTCCTAAATAAATTAAGCAATTTTATTATCAAGAGAGAGATGCCATATATCCAGAATTCATCTACAGAGATGTATAAACAAGAGACTTGGGGTTTGGGGGCACAACTAACTGTGTAAAATAACAGAAACAGCACTAGTAACTTCTGTTCATCTTTTTATGGTAAATATGAAGGTAAGTGTGGGGAATTGAGTGCTGGAGAAAAAAAAAGGTAAAGATTTCCTTGCTTCAATTTATGCCTACATCCCTCTCTTTCTCTTTATGTTCATGGTTCCCAGTTTATGAACCAATTTCCAAAAATGGCATAACTATAATTGTGCATCACTCTCACCCACTACCTGCTGCATTTTTTTTTTTTAATACAACATCAGATCTCTCAGATTTCTGGTTTCTATTAGGAGTTCAGAAGGAAAACAAAACAGACAAGTGAAAAACCTTTGGAAAAAATAAACACCTGAATATTTAAGCATCAGGCAAGGTCTAGTATTATTTCCTGGGTCAAAAACACAATAATAAAATGTATTTCTAAGTGCAACCGATCAAGATAATCAACTGCTGGATCTTATTAGAAAACAGATATAACTTCACTGTCCCCAACTAATACCTGGTCCAATGCCACTATTACATTTCTAAATTATCATCATAAGGTCAATTTGTTATTTTTGTTTAGTTGGTTTTTGATTTGTGTTTTTTTTCTGAAAAGCCATACATTTCCTTCAGAAAAACAAAACTATGTATCTACCCCTATCCTCAAAACAGTAAAAATACATCTGCCAAATATGACATTATAAATGTAGCAGTATAAGCAATATAGTCCAAACTTAAATGTCATTACTGAATTTAAAATGTAACTTGAGGAAGTTCTTTCAGTATACATAAAAAAGGAATGAGTTTTAAATTAGATTAGTATTAAATTAAGTTATCTTGAAACTTCAATGTCACAATATAGACATATGAAAGTTATATACAAAGTGTCAGGATATCCTAAAAGTTCACTTTTAAGTTTCTGAAGCTTAAATATGCAAACTCTTAAAATATCTTGTAAGTTCTAAGGTTCAACATAATACACTGAGTTTACACAACTTTCTTTATACATATATATGTATGTATTTTTTATTTTTAAAAATTTTAATGGTATTTTATTTATATATGCAAAGATAGTTTTTAACATTCATCTTTGCAAAACCTTGTGTCCCAAATTTTTTTCCCTCTTCTTCCCCCTTCTCAAGAAAGCAACAAATTGATACAGGTTAAGCACATGTAATTCTTCTAACCGTATTTTATATTCATCATGCTAAGGAAAAAAAAAAAAGATCAAAAGGGGGAAAAAAAACCTTGAGAAAGGAAAAAAACAAAAAACAAAACAAGCAAAGAATAACAAAAACAACAAGGTGAAAATACTATGTTTTGATCTACATTCAGTCCCATAAGTCTCTCTCTGGATATGGATGACACTTTCTAACACAAGTCTGTTGGAACTGCTTTGAATCACCTTATAGCTGAAAAGAGCCAACTTCTGAACACACATAATCTTGTTATTGTGTACAATGTTCTCTTGGTTTTACTCACTTCACTTATAATCAATTTATTAAGTCTTTCCAGACTTTTCTGAAATCAGCCTTCTGATCATTTCTTATAGAACAATAAAATTCCATTGCATTCAAATACATAACTTATTCAGTCATTTCCTGAGAGGCATCCTATCAATTTCCTGATCCTTGCTACTACAAAAAGGGCTGCTACAAACAATTTTGTACATGGGTCCTCCTTTCCTCTCCTTTATGATTTCCGTGGAATACAGATCCAGTAATGGCACTGCTGGGTCAAAGAATATGCACAGCTTGATAGCCCTTTGGGCATAGTTTCAAATTGCTCTTCAGAATGGTTAGATCAGTTCACAACTCCACCAATAATGCATTAGTTTCCCAATTTTCCCATGTCCCTTCCAACATGTATCATTTTCTCCATCTTAGCCAATGTGAAAGGTATGAAGTACACTCATTCTTAATCAATTTGATGTATCCTACAGAATTGAAATTTTTAAATTAAATTTTATGATAATTGTAATCAATAAATAACTAAGAAAATGGCATAAAATTCCCAAATCTTAGTATTCAAGAAGTAACATAATAAAATTAATGTCACACTAGCAATTTTTAATTGATATTTTTACTACACTGATTGTTTCTTTTTTCTTTTCTTTTAAAGTAAAAACTGGTTCCTTTAAAAAGCAGTTAATTGTAAGCATTTCATTAAACAGAAATGAGTTCAGTTCAAACTACTACCCAGAGAGATCTGAGTAAATTGATAGAAAAAATTAGATTTAAAAAAGATTAGAAAAAAGAAAGAAAAAAAATCACCAGCATCAAAAATGAAAAGGATGAACTTAGCACCAATGACAAAGAAATTGAAGCAATAATTAGGTGCTATTTTGCCCAATTGTATGACAGCAAGTTTAACAATCTAACCAAAATGGATGAATATTTACAAAAATATAAATCGCCCATTTTAACAGAAGAGGAAACAAATTACTTAAATAGTCCCATTTTAGAAAAAGAAATTAAAGAAAAAGAAAATGAACTCCATAAAAAAAATCTCCAGGGCCAGATGGATTCACAAGTGAATTCTACCAAACATTTAAAGAACAATCAATTCTTGTGAACACATCTAGCCATTCTGGAGAGCAATTTGAAACTATGCTCAAAAAGTTATCAAACTGATAACTTTGATCCAGCAGTGTTTCTACTGGGTTATACCCCAAAGAGATACTAAAGAAAGGAAAGGGACCTGTATGTGCCAAAATGTTTGTGGCAGCCCTGTTTGTAGTGGCTAGAAGCTGGAAAATGAATGGATGCCCATCAATTGGAGAATGGTTGAGTAAATTGTGGTATATGAACGTTATGGAATATTATTGTTCTGTAAGGAATGACCAGCAGAATGAATACAGAGAGGACTGGCGAGACTCACATGAACTGATGCTAAGTGAAACGAGCAGAACCAGGAGCCAGGAAAAGGGTAGGTTCATCATTGTTCTTGAGATGAAGAGTTGGGATCGGGGTTGGGTTGGGGGGATAAGGGGGGGAATCGTCCGTGAAATATTCTATCTACAGGTAATTTGTCAGGGAATCCCCTGAGTTACGAAAAGTTCGAGTAAAAAATAAAAAAGAAAAAGAAAAAAAGAAAAAAAATCAGCCTATAATAATTTTTTTAATAATGACTGAACTACTATAAATCCACAAGCAACTGTTCAGACACGGCGTCTCCGAAGTGTTCCATACCCTCCCCTGCCAGGCACAACTGCTTCAAGGGGAGAGATGAAGAGTGGAACCCCCTCCCCCGCCCGGCTCTGCTCAGGCATCAGGAGACCGAGGCTGTCATTACTGCTGAGCGCCTGCGGTAGCTGGAACTGGCATCCCCAAGGGGTTGGCAGCAGCAATCACTGGTGAGCCTGCTAGAGGTCCAAGTGGTGAAGGGGTTGGCACTGATGTTGATCACCTCAACAACGATACTGTTTGAGGATGTATTCTGATGGAAGTGGATCTCTTCGATAAAGAGAGCTAATTCAGTTTCAATTGATCAAGGATGGACAGAAGCAGCTACAACCCAAAGAAAGAACACTGGGAAATGAATATAAACTGCTTGCATTTTTGTTTTTCTTCCCGGGTTATTTATACCTTCTGAATTCAATTCTCCCTGTGCAACAAGAAAACTGTTCGGTTCTGCACACATATATTATATCTAGGTTATACTGTAACCTATTCAACATGTAAAGGACTGCTTGCCATCTGGGGGAGGGGGGTGGAGGGAGGGAGGGGAAAAATCAGAACAGAAGTGAATGCAAGGGATAATGCTGTAAAAAATTACCCTGGCATGGGTTCTATCAATAAAAAGTTATTTAAAAAAAAATCAATTCTAAGACTATGTAAAACTATTTGGAGAAATAGGTAAAGGTACTGCCAAATTCCTTCTATGACAGAAATATGGCAATGATACCTAAACCAGGAAGAGTCAAAACACAGAAAGAAAATTACAGACCAATCTCCCTAATGAATATTGATGCAAAAATTTAAAATAAAACATTAGCAAAGAAAAAATAGCAGCAACTTATAAACAGCATGACACACTACAACCAAGTGGAATTTATACCAGGAATGCAAGGCTGGCTCAATATAAGGAACACTATTACCATCACCAACCATATCAATAACAAAACCAACAGAAATCATGATATAATTTCAATAGATGCAGAAAAAACTTTTGACAAAATACAGCATCCATTTCTATTAAAAACACTAGAGAGCACAGGAATAAAGGGAGTTTTCCTTAAAATAATAAGCATTATCCATCTAAAATCAATAGCAAGCATTATTTGTAATGTAGAAAAGTTGGACACAGTCCCAATAAGTTCAAAGGTGAAATCAAAGGAATTAGAATAGGCAATGAAGAAATAAAACTACCACTCTTTGAAGATTGTAGATGATATATGACCTATCTGGAGAATCCTAGAAAATCATCCAAAAAGCAACTGGAAACAATTCACAGCTTTAACAAAGTTGCAAGATATAAAATAAACCCACACAAATCATCAGCATTTCTATATATTACTAATAAAGTCCATCAGCAAAAGATAGAGACATTCATTTAAAATTACTATAGAGTAAAAAACAAACAAACAAACAAAAAACCTTGGGGGTCTTCCTGCCAGACAAATTCAAGAACTATATGGATACAATCACAAAATACTTCTCACACAAATAAAGTCAGATCTAAACAACTAAAAAAACATCAATTGTTCATGGGTAGGCCCAATTAATATAATTAAAATGACAATTCTGCCCAAATTGATCTACTTTTTCAGTGCCATATCAATCAAACCACCAAAAAACTATTTTATGGAACTAGAAAAAATAACAACAAAATTCATCTGGATGAGTAAAAGGTCAAAAATATCAAGGGAATTAATGGGAAAAAAAATCACAAAGGATGGTGGCCTAGCACTAGCAGACGTAAAACTATTACAAAGCAACAGTCATGAAAAACATATTATATTGGCTAATATAATAAGAGTGGTAAATCAATAGAATAGATTAGATATATATGACACATTCATCAATGAGAAGCATCCATCAATTCTAGTATCCATCATAATCTAGTATTTAATAAACCTCAAAACTCCAGTTTCTGGAATAAGAACTCACTATCTGATAAAAATTGCTGGGAAAACTAGAAAATACTATGTCACAAACTCACACATAGACCTACGTCTCATACCCCATATCAAAATAAGATCAAAATAAGATCAAAATGGGTACATGATTTGAGCATAAAGGTTGATACCATAAACAAATTAGGTGAACAAGAGATAATTTACTTATCAGATCTTTGGAGAAGGGAGGAATTTATGTGCAAAGAAGTATTATAGAATTTTAAGAAAGACAAAATGGACAACTTTGATTACATTAAATTGTGCTTTTGCACAAACAAAACCAATAAAAACAAGATTAAAAGGAAAGTACAATAATTGGTAGAATTGTGAAATAGTCCTACCATTCTGGAGTACAATTTGGAGCTATGTCCAAAGAGCTATAAAACTGTACATATCCTTTGACACAGAAGTACCATTACTAGGTCTGTATCTCAAGGAAATCATAAAGGTAAGAAAAAGACCCACATATGCAAAAATGTTTGTAGCACCTCTTTTTGTGATAGCAAAGAACTGGAAAATGAGTAGATGCCCATCAATTGGGGAATGGGTGAACAAGTTGTGATATATGAAGATGACAGAATATTATTGTTCTATTAAAAAATGATAAACAAGCTAAGCTGATACTAAAAAGGCCTATAAAGATTTATATGAATTGATGCTGAAATACATTGTACACAAAAAAAAATAGGAAATACAATGTACACAATAACAGCAAGAATGTGCCATGATCAATCATGAAAGATTTTGTTCTTCTCAGTGGTTCAGTGATCCAAAGTAATCCCAATAGACTTTGGACAGAAAATGCCATCTGCGTATAGAAAAATAACTAAGGAGACTGAATGTAAATCAACAGACACTATGTTCACTTCCTTTTTCTGTTTTTTTTTTTTTTTTTAAATCTCTCCCATGGTTTTTCCCAAAAACTATTTTTTATATTATATTTTAAAGAAGAAAAAGATCACCACATTTTGGCACCCGAACAGGGACGCCAAATGTGGTGATTTTCTTCTTTTAAAATAATAGTTCTCTCTGGGTGAAGAGCAGGTCTCTCAGGGGAGGTTTTCTGGAGGCAGCCTTAGTTGCAGTTCAGATCAATAATTACCCCAAATGCAGCCAGGTGATAAAAGTTCAGATCTTTTATTGTCTCCAATATAGCCCGGTTAGCTTAGAGGCCTCTCTCTGCCTGGTTCTGAGAGCTCCTGCAGCTTTGTCCTTTGCCTCTGCTCCCTTCAGCCTCCAGCTAGCACAAAGATCAATCTGTCTCTCTTGCCTTCCGATGTAATTCTCTCCTGGCTCTAGCTCAACTCCAACTCATGGCTTCTTCTGACTTGACGCTCCCCTTTCCATGTAATTTGGCTGAAATTCTCCCCGAAAGCCTCTGTCTGTTTCTTTATATATGAGAGAGAGGAATTGTGGGATATCTCCCAGCGTGCTCTCTGGCCCTAAGAGCTTCAAGGGAGGTGTGAATTCACAAAATTACAAAGTTTACTTTTTGAATCTCCCATATTTGTGAATTCCAATGAGTAAAGGTGTGAACACAAGCATTGTATCAATTAGTTCTACTTAGTATCTTGTTTCAGGTTCTGGCCCAAAACATCAACTCTAATGAGTTAGCAGTTTGTAAAAATTCCAACAGCTCCTACCTCCAATTTCTAGCGATTTGATATCTTTTTTTGTCAGAATAAAAGACTAAGTTCTTTGAGAGAAGGAATTGAAGGTTTTTTCCCCCCTACTTTTTTGGTATACCAATATTTAGCCCTATGCCTTGTATAAAGTATGAATTTATTAGTATCTCCCTGCAAAAAGAAATTTTTTATAGTCCTACAAACTATTTGTAGGATGGACAGTTCGCTTGAAATTGTTGAATATCCTGACTTATCACCAAGTATCATTTTGACATGACTTGAAACAATTTTTAATGTGAATTCATATAGTAAGAAAAAGGATTATAATGAGTGGCCAAGTGTATTAAATTGCTTACTTACTGATTTTCTTTTTAAAGAAAATAAGTTTTATTTTTTTAATAACACCATAATTTCTCAGTGTCTCTCCTTTGTCCCATATATCAAATTGTATTTTTTAAAAGACAGGAAAAATAAAAATATTATGCATAATACTTACAATCCAAGTACCACAATTTGTTCAGCCTTTCCCAAATCAATGAGCATTTACTTTAATTCCAATTCTTTGCTATTATAAAAAGAGCTGAGATAATTTTTTGATGTGAAAGGACTTTCCTGGAATTTTAAATTTAGTAATGGAAATCTCAAAAGTTGTTTTGATTTGTATATATGTGTGTGTGTGTGTGTGTGTGTGTGTGTGTGTGTTTTCTTGAATAAATCTTGGGATAACCATTAGAGAAATTTGATCCAAAGAATTTTTTTCCCACTCCTCCTTTCCTATCCAAGGTGCATCAATTTTGTTTGTGTATAAAATTTTCAATTTTATGTAATTAAGGATATATCTTCTATCTATAACTGTGAGAAGTATATGACTTACTGCTAAATTAAGTGACAATTCTATTTTTTTCTATTTATTGTCTTCATTCCAATTGTAAAGTCTCTTGGGCTAACATGGCTTAAATTGGATTATACATCAAACTTTGTGTAAACTTGTTTTTCCCACTGTTTTTCACTGTTAAAAAGATGGTATTGTTTATAATCTTCTCTCATTTCCCTTTCACGCATTTTGCAAATGTCTCTAACATTTTAAATTTGTATTGCTTTAAATGCCAATTTATTCTACTAGGCAAGGAAATCATATGGTTGAAAAAGTTTCTTTGGTTTTTAAGGTTATTGCTTTAGGCTTCTGAATTTGACATAAGAAATGATAAACAATATTAAGATCTTTTATGTCCTAGTTTCCATTTTTCAGTGTCAGTAGCTTAATATGTCAGGTTGGGACTACTGTAATTTCTATTTTTTTTCTGAACGTTATCTTTTCTTCTAATTTAGTACTGATTTTGATCTTTTTAACAAGTTGATGATCTCACTTCACACAATTGATATAAAAATCACCTATCACTAAACAGTCATTTCTATGTATTAAGATATAACCTATTTCAGTTTTTGTAATGTTTAGTATACACAATATTCTGTGGCTTCTGACACTTTTAGCTAAAGAAAATATTCATATAGTCATAAATCAATTTAGATTATTGGTGGCTGTTGCTAATTGACCCTCCAGGCTATTTTCCTTCTTTAAGGAGTACTTACTATGAGTCTGGCTCATAATACATTTCCCCTTTTCCTGCTCTCACACTGGGGAACTTCAAATGCATAATGATGCATTTATAAATATTCTTAAATGTTCTATCTTCCAAGTTCCTCAATCAAGACAATAGACTTGTTTATTTTACAAATGCTCCACATAATAATCATCATTGAGCACCAAACCTTTGTCTACTTTACAACTGCTTCACATAATAATCAACCCTTAATGATATCCTTATTTAAAAAAATACTTTATCTGATCACAATCCTTTATCATTTTTTTCATTTTTCCTGTTTTATGATTCCCTGTTCTTCATCTCCACCACAACTTCTTTTCTCTCTATCCCTCTTTGCCCTTTCATAGATTATCACTCCCTTCAACCAGCTACACTCATATTTTCCTTAAATTTACCCCTTGGTAAGGCAGTCCAACTCTATACCATCCTCTCCTCTTGTCCTTATCACCTTGCCAATCAAACCTTGCCAAATACCAGTCCTAGATTTCCTAACTTACACATACTTCAGAATGAATGAAAGCAAGCTAACTAGATCTACTTTAGCTTTATATTAATTAATATCAACTGGGTCCTCTCTGCAGTATGTCTACTCTTCCCTAACCAATTCATTCACTATCCATCTTCCCACAGTAACTGTTCTGAACCTTACCTTTCCTCATACCTGCAAAGAAAGCATCATTCCCTACTCAGATTAAAGGTAACCGACAGGCTATAAAACTGCTAATGTCTACTCCAAGCATGTAGAGAGTTTGCTAAATAAGAACAATTTGTCCCAAAGGCCAGAAAAAGCTTTCAGCAGAATAATTTTTGTAGTTTATTGATTAATCAATTAAGACATTTCAGAGGGAGCCTTCCCGTCCACCTGTCTGTTTGTATGGCTAAGACAGGGAATTGTGCATATAGATTTTGGAAGGTGAAATCATTAATACTATACCCAGAGAAGACTAGAATTCAAATTCAGCCTTAGATACTGAGCAAGTCACTTAACTTCTGCCTCAGTTGCCTCAAATATAAAATATAAAAGGGGGTTTTGTGAGGATCAAATGAAATAATTTTAAAGCTCTCAGAACAGTGACTGAAGGTAGTAGGTGCTATATAAATGCTTACTTCTTTGCTCTTCTCCACCCATAAATGCAAATTAAAACAATCCTGGTCATATCCAGTAAATTGGAAATTGGCAAAGACGTCAAAAACAAATGTAAGAGGGATTGAGGGAAGACAAATTACTTAATAGAATGCTATTGGTGGATATGCAGATTTATATAACCATTCTGACAAGCAATCTGAAATTATGCAAATGATTAAAATGTCCATACTATTAAACTCAGAATTTTCATTAAATAAGATTATACATCAAATAAGTCTTTGGTAAGAGTAAAGCTAATCTCCATATAAAAAAAACAGCAATGAAACAACTTTGGAGTTCAGTTAAATACTTTATTAAGAATCTATGTTTTTCCCCCAAATAATTTCATCAACAAGTATGAGGGGTAAGAAAAAGACCAATGAACTGGGCATGTAACTTTAAAAAAAAAAAAAGAAAGAAAGAAAGAAAAAATATTCCTAACCAAACCAAAACCTAACCAAACCAAAAAATAGAAATCTTGAAAATCAGAGAAATTAAGCTGAAAATGGAAAAAAAAATTGAATTTATGAGATAAACTGAGCGAAGACCTTTCATGAGAATATGGCCTTGAGACTTTGAAATAATAAGTTGAGTTGTAGCTAAAAAAGTTTAAAAAAAAAAAAAAAAAGGTGCAGGTGTTCTGTTGTCTTGGATGAATATTTCCCCTCCTGTTTCCCACCAGCTCTTAATTAGGATTTAAGTACTTTTAAAAGTGATGATGGCTTTGGGAATTCAGGCAACAAAATTCTCTCATTCTCTCAACCAAGAATATCTGCTTGTATAGCAGTTCTCTAGGAAAACTTGAATTAAGAGCTTGTTAGTAATATTCTTTTTTTTAAAGTATAAGCCTGGACTCCCCCAGACAATGGGGGAGGAAAAGAGGGTTCAGATTCTATTTAATCTTTAATCTGATACCTTATCTTTTGGGAGTTGCCCTTTCTTGAGAGATAGTAATGAATCCTTTTTTGCTTTTACTTTTTTTAATCTTGAAAGTCTCTGATTTTCATTTGGGTTCACAGTCCCACACAGAATCAACAAATAAGAAATTACTTATTTTATAAGACAAGAAGACAGACTAATTTGATTTAAAGAGAAAAAAATAGAAAAACAAAAGGTAAATTTGCATCTGGAAACAAAAAGGGAAGAAATTTTTAGAAATTACTTTGTCAAAATGAAAATAAAGAAATGTTAGAATTCTTACAAGGTGCTAAGTCAGTTATCTAATTTAGCATGGTACTTAACAGTTCTCTAGTTCACTAATGTACTTAGTACTTAATACAGTTCCGCAAGATTCACACCTTTAAGAGAGCATATATAATAAGCAAGGAGCCTCAACCAGAATGCACTTCAGGAGATTCACAAGCCAGAGAAAGTAGCTTAAGCTCTTGTAACCAAGGCGTGAGATAGGCCTCTATTAAAGCTAACTAGGCCCCAGGAAAAGAGGCAAGACTTTGAAGGAGAAAATAAAGGATTTGGACTTTAATCCCTGGCTGCATTTGAGGTGATCATTACACTGACCTAAAACAAAGGCTGCCTCTAGAAGTCCCCTAAGAAACATGCTCTCAGAGAACAATACATTTTAGAGAAGAACATTACAAAGGAAGAAGTTCAGCAGCACCAGATCTTAAAATTGTATTAAAAGGTAGTAATTATCAAAACTATCTGGTAATGGCTAAGAAATAGAAAGGAAGATCAATGGAATAGAGCAGACATAATTTACAGCAGAAATAAGCATTACTGATGAGGTTTAGATTTGGGGGTTACCCTTATCGTGTTTCCCCAATAATAAGACCTATCCCGACAATAAGCCCTCCCCTTACTGTGTTAAGATTCCTCTAAAATAAGCCCTCCCCCCAAAATAAGCCCTATTGAGATTGCTACTGTAGTGAAGGTGATCCCCTGAGCTACACGCTACATTACAGTACCCTCTGTATGTACCGTACCCTCTCTCCCCCCCAGGGTGAAACACACGCCGCGCTCCGAGCTGCATCCAATCAGAGCTGCAGCAGTGAGCGCGTCATCCTGTTCTTCCCCAGTGATTTGCTTGCTGGTGCCATTGAGAGCAGTGCTGCAGAGGAGAGCTGAGGCAGGACAACATAAAAACTCGGTATGTAAGTGGGAGTGAGGGGGCATGATGAAGGATAAAAGAAGAACTCAGCCAGCACTCACCGCACTAAAGAAATGAAGAACTTTCTTGCAGAGAGAAAAATAGATCAAGTAATGATTCCTGCAGGAATGACTGCCTATCTCCAGACCCTTGATATTGCAATAAACAAGCCATTCAAGGACCATTTGCGCATGGAAGTCAATGACTACATTGAAAATAGAATGGAAAGAAATCAGCGTGGAAACTTTTGTGAAGCCCTGTCTGCAAGAAGTCATGACTTGGGTGAAGAAGTCATGGGATAAAATTACTGACAGCTATGTCGCCAAGGCACTATGAGCAGATTACCTGGACAAGACATGTTCATTTAAAGAGAGCTATATTGCTGGACATGACAGATTGGATCCACTTCTTCTGAAGGAAATAGAGGTGCAAGACATCCAGGACGGAATTCAGGGTATGGACACTTATCGATGTTGTTGAAGAAGATGACATGATCATTATTGAATAAAGGTACTTTTTTTGTTCACATTTACCTGTTTATTAAAATTGCTGTCAATGTTCATTAAAATAAGCCCTCCCCTGAAAATAAGCCCTCTGGTGTTTTTTCTGCCCCCAAAAATAATAAGACAGTGTCTTATATCAGGGAAACACGGTAGTAGGAAACCAAATGATAAGGTCTAGATTTAGGGAACCAAAGTGAGATTAGGGTTTCTGATGGTCAGGGAATTAAATGATAAGGTCTAGTGGCAAGTTTGGGGTTCAGGGAACTAAATGGAAAGATTTGGCTCCCCTGCACCTCCTTGGGATTCAGCAAAAGGGTAGGGAGTTTTAGGGAATCCCCTTCTAGCGATCCAGAGATTCTCTGTAAAGTAATTTACAGACTTGAAAACCCTAGAATGATAAAAAAAAATTAAAATTAAAATTAAAAATTTAAAATTAAAAAAAAAAAGGGATTGGGAAATAAGGTTAAAAATCCTAACAGGCATAAGGACTCATTAGGGAAATAGGTGAGGATAACACTAGAAAAGAGTATTATTCAATCGGGAAGAGGTTTCCTTGGCATAGCATGGCACGTTTAGAACCTCTGGAAAGAGAGGATTTTACAAGCTGAAGGGAGCTAGTGGGTGGAATCCCAAATTGGCTCTATCTACAAGCTGGGTTTCAGCTTGGGCTGGAATTTGAATACAATTGACCAGAAGATAACAGAATGAAACTTTGTCTTGTTTCCATTGGGCACGGTCCCTCACTGAGGCAGGCAGAGTAGAAGGAGATTTTCTCTTTCAAGGAGTTTTAGAGTTTCAGGGTCCCTTCTTCATTATAATCCTGTATTTGACAAGTACAAAGACTTAAAATTTTGGGATAAGAATTCATTATTTGGAATAATGTAAAAAATCTTGTGATAACTGACCTTTTACCAAGATAAGGTCAAAATGGATATATGACTTAGATATAGAGTTTTTACAAGAAAATTAGAACATGGAACATAATACTTATCAGACTTGAGAATATAGAAACAATTTATGAATAAACAAGAGACACAGAAAAGTCAGGTGTGAAATAAATAATTTTGAGTCATAATAAATTTTTATTTATTTATTTATATATTATTATATATAAATAAAATAAAATAAATGAGTCAAATTTATAAAAAAAAAAAAAAGTCATGACCCACTTGATAAATGAGCAAAAAATATGAACTATGCCCAAAGAGGTATAAATCATGCATATCCTTTGCCCTAACAATACCATTACTAGGCATGAATTCCAAGAGATTTTTTTTTTTAAAGGAAAAGGACCTATATGCACAAAAGTATTTATAGCAGCTCTCTTCTCAGGGCAAAAAAACTGGAAATTGAAAGGATACCCATCAATTGGAGAAATGGCTGAATAAATTATGGTATATGATTATGATGGAATATTATTGTTCAATGGAAAATGATGACCAGGATGCCTTCAGAAAAACTTGAAAAGTCCTTCATGAACGCAAGCACAGTGTGTACAAAGTAATAGCAATTGCTATTCTGGGATGATCTGCAATGCTGAGAATTGTGAAGTCATTCATAGCTATGATCTTCAATTGCACTGAAGGACTTAGGCTTAAAAAATAAAAGATAAACAAGCCATACCCAATTGTGTCTCAATACTACAGATTAAAGCATATTCTCTCTCTCCCCCCACCTCCATGTTACATTTCTTGAGGGTTAGAGGGTGTGTGTGTGTAGGGGGGAGATCTGTTTTCTTTCACAACATGATTTTTATGAAAATGTTTCATATAACTTCACATGAGCTTTCTTAATGGGGGCTGAGAATGAGATAAGGAAGAGAATATGTAATTCAAAAGACGTAAAAATAAGTACAAAAAATTGTTATAAATGGAATTACATTTAAAGAATTGTTAAAATTACCTATACCCTTTGACTCAGCAATTTCACTAGATCTATTTCTAAAGATGATTAGGGAAAAAAGAAAAGAACTTAATATATTCTAAAATGTTTATAGCTGTTGTCTTTGTGATGACAAAGAACTAGAAATTGGAGGGATGCCCATCAATTGGAAATGACTGACCAAGGTGTGGTATTATGATTGTGATGGAATACTACTGTGGTATAATAATGAATTCAATAATTTTATAAAATTATGTAAGTAATTTTGCAGAAAATAATGAAAAACAACAAACAGAACCAAGAGAAGGTTGCACACAGTAACCGATACTACTTTAAGAATAACTTTGAGGGGTGCAGCCAAGATAGTGGAGAGGACACATGCATCTATCTAAGCTTTCCCTTACCTTTGGACTACTTTTTTATGAAACAGCCTCAGAATTAGTGCTTGACTATCAAAACCCATGAATATTGGGTGTATAACACATTACTAACAGAAGATAATCTCAAAACTCGCCAGAAAAAGTCTGTTTTGGCTCATGAGCAGGGAAGGTTAAGCCAGGTGCAGCATCAGGCAAGTTGGCAGTGAGAGGACAGAAGGCAGCTCATGCTGAGCAGACTGGAGGGGGGTAAGGTGAGGTCTTCGAAAGTGGATAATTTGCAGAATTTTCTACCTCAGTGTCAGCTGCTCTGCTCTGGCAGCAGGCCAGTAGATCAGCAGAGAAGCTATATACACAGAAGGTAAAGACTATAACCCCAAAACACTAGAATATCTCGGGAAATGACCACACCCACCCAGTACCAGAAGGGACTCAGCATGATCTCAGCATGCAACCATTGAGCACAGTGCAGACACTGACCACAGTGTAGAAGCTGTCAACATAGCCACTAATCCCAGTGAAGACGCTAATTCCAGCACAAGATTGCTGTCCCACTGCTGCTTCACTGCTACTGCCTGTTGTCTATGGAAGAAGCCTGATAATACCACACTGCCCCAAAAGCACACTGCAGTTTTGTTTTTTGTTTTTGGTCAAAAAGAGTAAAAAGGCAAAGCGGACTCTAACTATGGATAGCTTCTATACTGAAAGAGAGTAGATGTCAAACCCTGAGATTATAAGCAGATTGTCGACCAAAGAAGAACTAGAGATCATTATTGACTACAAAATAGAAAATTTTGATTATATCAACTTGAAAAGTTTTTGTACAAACAAAACTAACGCAGACAAGATTAGAAGGGAAACAATAAACTGGGAAAACATTTTTACAGTCAAAGGTTCTGATAAAGGCCCCATTTCCAAAATATATAGAGAATTGACTCTAATTTATAAGAAATCAAGCCATTCTCCAATTGATAAATGGTCAAAGAATATGAACAGACAATTCTCAGATGAAGAAATTAAAACTATTTCTAGCCATATGAAAACATGCTCCAAATAATTATTAATCAGAGAAATGCAAATTAAGACAACTCTGAGATACCACTACACATCTGTCAGATTGCCTAGAATGACAGGGAAAGATAATGCGGAATGTTGGAGGGGATGTAGGAAAACAGGGACACTGATACATTATTGGTAGAATTGTGAACACATCCAGCCATTATAAAGAGCATTTTGGAATTATGCTCAAAAAGTTATCAAACTTTGCATATCTTTCATCCAGCAGTGTTTCTACTGGGCTTATACCTGAAAGAGATACTAAAGAAGGGAAAGGGACCTGTATGTGCCAAAATGTTTGTGGCAGCCCTGTTTGTAGTAGCTAGAAGATGGAAAATGAATGGATGCCCATCAATTGGAGAATGGTTGGGTAAACTGTAGTATTTGAATGTTATGGAATATTTATTATTGTTCTGTAAGAAATGACCAGCAGGATGAATGCAGAGAGACTTGGAGAGACTTACATGAGCAGCTAATTGAAATGAGCAGAATCAGAAGATCATTATATAACTCAACAACGATACTGTTATGAGGATGTATTCTGATGGAAGTGGGTTTCTTCGACAAAGAGATCTAACTCAGTTTCAATTGATCAAGGATGGACAGAAGCAGCTACACCCAAAGAAAGAACACTGGGAAATGAATATAAACTGCTTGCATTTTTGTTTTTCTCCCCAGGTTATTTTTACCTTCTGAATCCAATTCTCCCTGTGCAACAAGAAAACTGTTCGGTTCTGTACACATATATTGTATCTAGAATATACTGTAACCTATTTAACATGTATAGGACTGCTTGCCATCTGGGGGAGGGGGTGGAGGGAAGGAGGGGAAAAACCGGAACAGAAGTGAGTGCAAATGATAATATTGTAAAAAATTATCCTGGCATGGGTTCTATCAATAAAAAGTTATTTAAAAAAATTATAAGCAGATTGTCTCCAGATGAAGCCCCAAATGGTGATATAGCCTGGTCCCCATTACACAAGGCTCTCATAGAAGAAATTAAAAAGGCTCTTTAAAAGAGCTAGAAGAAAAATGGGGAAAGGGAAGGGAAGCTTTGCGAGAGGGTCTGGATAAGTCATCCTACTCATTTAAAGAGTGGATAAAGAAATCAACTCCCTAAAAAACAGAATTAGTGAATTGGGGGAAAAAAATAGCTCTCTAAAAAATAAAATTGGCAAAATGGAAAAAAATTCCATAGAACAAAACAACTCACTTAAAAACTCAACCAGACAATTACAAAAATAAATAAAAAAGTAAATGAAGAAAATAATTCATTAAAAATCAGAATTGAACCAATGGAAATGAATGACTCATGGAGACATCAAGAATCAGTTAAGAAAATCCAAAAAAAAATGAAAAAAATGTTAAATACCTACTTGGGAAAACAAAAGACTTGGAAAATAGATCTAAGAGAGATAATCTGAGGATTATTAGACTTCCTGAAAATTATGATAAAAAAAAAAAAGAGCCTAGACACTATTTTTCAGGAAATCATCAAAGAGAACTGCCCCAGATGTTATAGAAACAGAGGGTAAAATAGACATTGAAAGAATTTATTGGTCACCTACTGAAAGAGATCCCAAACTCAAAACTCCAAGAAATATTGTGACTAAATTCCAGAACTATCAGAACAAAAAAAAAAAAAAAAAAAAAATACTACAAGCAGCTAGAAAAAGCAATTTAAACACAGAGGAGTCATAGTAAGGACTACTTAGGATCTAGCAGCGTCCACATTAAAGGAATGAAGGGCCTAGAATCTGATAAAGGAGTGAAGGCTAAGGAACTTGGTATGCAGCCAAGAATAACTTAACCAGACAAAATGAGCACTTTTTCTCCAGGGAAAAAGATAGACATTCAATGAAATAGGTGAATTCCATCTATTTCTGATGAAAAAGCCCAGAAGTAAACAAAAAGTTTGACCTCCAAATACAGGACTAAAGAGAAACATAAAAAGATAAAAAGAAATCTTGGGAACTGTATTTCTGTTATGAGTATACATAAAGAATACATGTATAATTTGGTTTTACTGTTAAAGAAGCTAGAGATAGAAAGGAAATTGTACCAGAAAAAGGGAAAAAGGAAGGTACTACATCTCACAAAGAGGCAAAGGAAACCTATTATATCTAAAGGAAAGAAGGGAGGGGGATGAACATAGTGTATATCTTACTCTCATCAGAATTGGCTTAAAGAGAAAAATATTAGACATATTCGATTTACAGAGAAACTTCTCCCACCTCATTGAAAAGTGGGAGGAGAAAAGCGAAAAGGGAAGGAGTAAGCTAAATAGAAGGAAATACAGAAATTGTAAGGGAAAGGTTTAAAAAAAAGGAAGGGAATCTAAGGGAGGGAGGGGAGGCCTAAAGAGGGAGGACTGTGTGAGGCAAGTGGTCTTCACAAGTTTAATACTGGGGAGGGGGTTAAGGGGAAAAGGAAAGAGAAAAGCATAATCTAGGGTTAACAAGATGGCAGGAAATACAGGATTAGTAATTTTAACCATAAATGTGAATGGGGTAAACTTCCCCATAAAACGGAAGCGGATAGCAGACTCAATTAACAGAATCCTACAATCACCCATCATTTTGGCTTTGAAGCAGCCGCTTGATATTGACACTTCGTAGATGTGCTATGACTATTCCTATATGTATCTATCTACTGATGGGGCTCATATTTTTCTAGTATAATTAGTACTACTGATTTCCAATCATTAAGTTCTGGGTAAAACCAGAGAAAAATAATTAATCTAATCCTAACTCTTCTAACTAACTCCGCCTTGGCAACCATCGTAGTTCTCATCGCCTTCTGGCTCCCCCAACTCTACCTATACCTAGAAAAATCTAGTCCCTATGAATGTGGCTTTGATCCTTTAGGATCCGCCCATCTTCCATTCTCAATAAAAATTTTTCTAGTCGCTATTACATTTCTTCTGTTTGATCTAGAAATCGCTCTTCTTCTACCTCTACCCTGAGCTATCCAATTACCAACTACCAACACAATACTTGCTCTAGCTTACTCCCTTATTATTTTACTTACAGGAGGCCTAGCATATGAATGATTCCAAAAAGGCCTCGAGTGGACTGAATAGGTTTTTAATCTAATTAAGATAATTGATTTCGACTCAATAAATCATGGTTCTACCCCATGAATACCTTATAAATACGTTGTTTACAGGAAACATATTTAAAGCAGGGTGATACATATGTAATAAAGGTAAAAGGCTGGAGCAGCATCTACTATGCTTCAGGTGAAGCCAAAAAAGCAGGGGTATATATCTGCTATATGTTTTTGGTATATGTTAAGGTATATTTAAGGTATATATTATACCATCCTGATCTCAGATCAAGCAAAAACAAAATTTGATCTAGTTAAAAGAGATAAGGAAGGGGAGCATAGATAATGAAGCAATATCAAAATTAAACACAGATGCATTTAGCATCTAAATCCTTAAAGGAGGAGTTAAGAGAGCTGCAAGAAGAAATACACAGCAAAACTATAATAGTGGGAGATCTCAATCTTGCTCTCAGAACTAGACAAATCAAACCATAAAACAAATAAGAAAGGAGTCAAAGAGGTCAATGGAACACTAGAAAAGTTAGGTATGATAGATCTTTGGAGAAAACTAAACGGAAACAGAAAGGAGTACACTTTCTTTTCAGCAGTTCATGGAATCTATACAAAAACTGACCATATATTAGGCTATAAAGACCTCAAATTCAAATACAGAAAGGCAGAAGTATTGCCTATTGCATCCTTTTCAGATCACGATGCAATAAAAATAACATTCAACAAAAAGCCAGGGGAAAATTAACCAAAAAGCAATTGGAAACTAAATAATCTCATCCTAAAGAATGATTGGGTGAAACAGTAAATCATAGACATAATTAATAATTTTACTCAAGAGAATGACAATTATGAGACGTCATACCAAAATGTGTGGGATATGGCCAAAGTGGTAATAAGGGGAAATTTTATATCTCTAGAGGCCTACTTGCATAAAAAAGAGAAAGAGAAAATCAATGAATTATGCTTGCAACTAAAAAAATGCTAGAAAAACAGCAAATTAAAATCCCCCAGTCAAACATTAAATTTGAAATTCTAAGAATAAAAAAATTGAAAATAAAAAAAAACCCTTTTGAATAAATAAAACTAAGAATTGGTTCTATGAAAAAACCAACAAAATAGATAAACTCTTGGTAAATTTGATTAGAAAAAATAAAGAGGAAAATCAAATTGTTAGTCTAAAAAATGAAAAGGGAGAATTTGCTACTAATGAAGAGGAAATTAGAGCAATAATTAGGAGTTACTTTGCCCAACTTTATGCCAATAAATTTGATAACTTAAATGAAATGGATGACTACCTTCAAAAATATAGCTTGCCCAGATTAACAGATGAAGAAGTAAATTGGTTAAATAGTCCCATTTTAGAAAAAGAAATAGAACAAGCTATTAATCAACTCCCTAAGAAAAAATCCCCAGGACCAGATGGTTTTACCAAACATTTAAAGAAAAATTCCAATGCTATATAAACTACTTGAAAAAATAGGGACTGAAAGAGTCCTACCAAATTCCTTTTATGACACAGACATGGTATCGACATCTAAACCAGGTAGGACGAAAACAGAAAGAAAATTATAGACCAATCTCCCTAATGAACATTGATACAAAAATCTTAAATAAAATACTAACAAAAAGATTACAGAATATCGTCTCCAGGATAATACACCATGACCAAGTAGGATTTATACCAGGAATGCAGGACTGGTTCTATATTAGGAAAACTATTAACATAATTGACTATATCAATAATCAAATAAACAAAAATCATATGATTATCTCAAAGGATGCAGAAAAAAATTTGATAAAATCCAACACCCATTCCGATTAAAAACACTAGAAAGTATAAGAACAAATGGACTTTTCCTTAAAACAGTCAGTAGCATCTATTTAAAACCATCAGTAAACATCATATGTAATAGTGATAAACTAGAACCATTCCCAATAAAATCAAGAGTGAAACAAGGTTGCCCACTATTACCATTATTATTCAATATTGTATTAGAAATGCTAGCCTTGGCAATAAGAGAAGAAAAAGAGATTAAAGGAATTAAGAGTAGATAATGAGGAAACCAAATTATTACTCTTTGCAGATGATAGGATGGTATTACCTAGAGAAGCCCAGAGATTCTACTAAAAAGCTATTAGAAATAATCTACAACTTTACACAGAGAATATGCTCCTATTCAGTGGAGGCCCCCTCCTCAAATGTAAGTTGAGGTCTCCTTTTTCTTTGACACTCCATTCCAATAAAGGTGATGCCACAGGTCCCTTTATTCTGGTATGCCTTGTCCAGCCTCGTTCCTAAGTCCAGAATTGCTGTGTCTGAGGTCAGTATCACCTGGTAGATAGGGTCCATCCCAGCATGGAGTCAGCTTCTTATTCTTTGGAGATTGAATAAACACCCAATCTCCAATGTAAATTTTATGAACAAGGAAACCAAGAGGAGGAGTCTGAGCTATCAGTTCTTTTTTTTTTTTTTTTTTTTTGTAGTTCTTGTAAATGTTGTACCAATTATTTAACCTATCTTTTTCTTCTTTTTTTTTAAATTAACACTTTATTTTATTATCAAAGTTTATTATCATCAAAGCTATTTATACTTCAAAAGCTAATTTTTAAACACTGACCGTTATACAACTTGTGTTCCAAATTTTCCCCTCCTTCCTCTCACTCCCTCCCCTAGATGGCAAGTAGTCCAAAATATGTTATACATAACATAGCTCTTAAGAAATAAATCCTTTGTCTATAAAATAGGATTCTAGTTTCCTATATGATAAGGCTGGAAAGGGTAACCATGTAATTCATAAGGCAAAAGTCCAATATCTCCACATGGTTTGGTTCTGATCCTGACCAGAGCAAGAAGGCCCTTAGTCCAAGTTGGGTTTCTAAAGATAATTTAGTCAATTACTCTTTTATTTCTTGATTCATCCTTTCATTCCTTTTCCCAGAAGAGGGAAGATTGCCAAGGGGTGTGGAGATCCCAAGTGATTTCTAAGGCCCTAATCAGATTCTGCAATACTCCTCCAGAAATATGTGTTCCTTGACAATAAGACATTACTTCCTATTGAGGTGATTGCTCTGAGGGGAATGCCTCCACTCATGAGGTCAGATGGTCCACTATGACCAGCAAATATTTGAGGCGACTTACTGGTGGCAGTTCAGTAAAGTCCATCTGGATGTTTTGGAATGGTCTAATTCCTGGAGGTCGTCCCCTTTTTAAGACCTGGAATTGACAGCCTTGTTAGTCCTCTGACAAACAAGGTAGCCAAATACCAGTTGTCAAGCCTTGATATATTAGGCCAGGGGATACATACCATGTCAGTACAGTTCACATAGGTTTTAGTTGTTGAAGGATCTGCCTCATACTTGCTTTCTGTACTCTTTCTGTACCTCTCTGCCTAGTGTAAGGTGAATCAGCTCTTTACCCTTACTATTTTCAAAACCTCTTTCTTCCCAAATTTTTCCAAATACATGAAGCATACTCTAGGCATATTTCAAATCTGTGTATATATATTCTCACCCTGTTGCCTCAATAACTTCAATACTTTATTTAAAGCATAAAATTCACAAGTTAGAGCTGCCTAATGGGCAGGTAGACTGCTTTTATAACAGTGGAAGTTTTTATCTCCATCCACAATAGCAAATCCATTTTTCCTTTTCCCAGCTATCATTCTAGAAGAGTCATCTACAAACCAATTTATTCCCCCAAGTATTGGGGATTTTTGTCGATATTCTCTCAATTAACTCTAAATAACAGTATTCCTCTCTGGGTGATAGTTCTGGTCCAGGGGACAAAAAGGGGTTAGGGTTAAGGTTATGATCTTGAGTGATTATTAGATCATCTTTTTCTAATAATATTGCCTCATATTTTAAGATTCTGGAATATATGAGCCACTTTTCAGCTTTCTGATTTAGTTATATCCTTACTTAGTATGTGGCATTTACTGGCTCCAAAGGTGAGCTTCCTACTCTTTTCTGTACACAGATTGGCCAACCTTTAGCTACAGGATCTAATACTTTAGAAAGAAAAGTTACTGGTCTTATCTGCCCCCCTCTTATTTGAGCAAGGATTCCTAGAGCCACCCCTCCCTCAACACTGACAAATAGGTGAAAAGGTTTTTCCAAGGTGGGAAGAGCTAATACAGGTGGTGAAATTAACAAATGTCTCAAGTCCTCAAACTTTTGATCACTTTCTTGATCCCATATAATAGAATTTGGACTTTCCTCCAGCCATACAAGGATTTAGTGATAACCGCGTAAGAAGTCCATGTCAGGTAATATCCTACTAACCTCAGGAATTTGTGTAGCTCTTTCTTCATCTTAGGTTTGAATGTATGTAATATTCCCTCAATTTTGACAGGGTCCAATCTCTTGCTACCTTCACTGATCAAATGGCCTCTCCACAAACTGTAATAGTTCAATGGTATAACTACAGGTGTGTTCTCTTTTATCCCCCACTACTAATATATCATCTTATATATTGGGAACATACATAATGGGAACACCCAAGTTCCCATTATCGGATGGACGTTTCCTATGCAATTTTCAAGGACTAACCCAAATTCGGGGACTCAGTATAGTCTTGAGATAAAACACACCACCCTCAACTGCTGTTTTCTTCCAGTCCCTTAGGTCTTCCTATTCAAAGGAAAAGAAGTTTCTACTAGTCTCCTCCAAAGGGCAGCTCCAAAATTATCCTTCAAGTCTAGTATACTAAACCATTTAGCAGAGTTGGGAATCTGGCCCAGGATGGTATATGGGACTAGAACCATAGGGTGGGATGGTAATACAATCTTGTTAATATCCCTCAAATCCTGAACTAACCTGTATTTCCCATCCTTCTTCTTGACAGGAAGTATAGGCATACTAAAAGATGAAATACAGGGTTCTACTAATCCATTTCTCCACAAACCTTGTATCTATCACAGGTTGCATACCTCTCCTTCCTTCTAGGGAAATCTAATAATGTCTGACCTTTACTGCATCCCTGGGATTTTTCAAAGTGATCTTCATGGGAACTATATCTGCTCTGCTTGGATTATGAAGTCCCACCCAAACCTCAGGATTTACCTAGTCTGTTCTTCCTCATTTATTAGTGCCATTTTCCTGGGGTATATACTGGGTCCATGTGGAATCATCACAATTTCTAGTTTAGTTATTAAATTTCTCCCCAAAAAGTTTATTCCTGCTTCTGAGATGAGCAAAAATCTGCCCAATGTTTCCCTTTTTCCCATGTAAATTTTATAAGACATGGTCAAAGTACAAGAAAATTTCCTCCTTTAAGCCCAGAAAACACCAGGGTCTTTCCTTAGACAACCTAATCCCCTCAGGCAAACTGGTCACTAAGGATCTTGATACCCTAGTGTCTACTAAGAACATAAGAGTTTCCTGGTGGGAGTCTTTCAAAAACCCCTGACTTTCTAATCTTTATCAAGCTCAACAAGGGGATATATCTGCCATTCCCTTCTCCCCTGAGAACACTCTTTTAGTATATGTCCTTCTTTTTAACATTCCCATCATTTCAAAGACTCTCTGCTAGTAGGGACAGTGAGACTCCTGTTCCTTCCTGAATATCCCTGTCTCCTGACACTGGGGCCTTATCCTGTCGGCGTTTCTGCATTCTTTGCAAATCACTGTACCATTTGGACTAAGATTTTGGCTTTCTGCTTTTGTTTTTCATCATCTCTCCTAACTTACACATTGGTGGCCTCTTCCAATAGATTGGAAAAACTCATTATTCCATCCTTCTAATTTCTGTAACTTCTTATTGATATTTTACCATGCACTGGTCACAAAGTGCAATTTCAAGGTATCTTTTACTCCTGAGTCATCAGGATCAAATCCAGAATACTTCATGTTACCTTTTAATCAATTCAGATATTTAGCTGGTGAATTGTTCTTTTCCTGAGTCACCTCAAAGGCCTTTTTCATGTTCTCTGCCTTTGCTACTGCATTTCAAATTCCTATAATTATCAATTCTCTAAGGTCCCTTATTCTTCCCCAATGTACAGGGTTATTGTGATCCCAATTTGGGACTTTTGCAGCTGGAGGATATCTTCTATCCTACTCCTTCCTAGCTGCTCCTCTAATTAGACTTCTCTCTTCTTGTGAGAAAAGAGTGTTCAAAATAGACACAAGTTCTCCCCAGGTAAAAAGATTAGGGCCCAGGAATTGGTCAAATTGTTCTGCTAGCCTGGTGAGATCTTATATTAAAGACTTCATTTCCTTCTTAAAGTTCCTGACTTCTGTGCTATTCAAGGGAGTCTTCACATATTCTATTGCCTCTTTAGGCCAGAGAAATTTCACTTATAGGATACAATTTAATATTTGGGGTCTGGGGTCAGGAAAGGGGTAATTTTGGACATCCCTTTTAATTTGTTCTAGTTCCTTCTGTAATGGAGCATGTATCACAGTAGGATCCATCCAGCCCCCACTCATTTAAAAAGGCCTATCCTGTCCAGAGCACCCCTTGACTCAAAGGTTTTACCTTTTGGGTTGCAGGTACACCAACTGCTTGACTGCTTAGTCCTCACACCAACCATTAGGGGGCAGTCAGAGTTTTACCACGGAATTTCTTACTTTCACTTTGCCCTGAGTCTTTCCCCTTTAGACCACTTTACCTTGGACAGCAAGGAGAAGCCCTGGACATTCACGGGCTACCTAAAACAGGATAGGGTGCTATCCTGCTAGCATCCAAGAATTTGCCCACTTACCAGATCATGTGATCCTGGATGAGCCCCCAAAACTGTGTGGCTCAGAGAAGTAAGTGACCACCATATAATAAAGTAGCTGGAGATATCTTTAGGAACAAAATGAAGGTTTATTATATGTTCTCATGAGAAGTGAGTGTCACTTCAGTAGAACAAGCAATCAAAGGAAGGAGGATCCTTATAGAGACAGGACAGACAGCAGATTAAAATCTCTAAAGCAAAAAACCCTCCCATCACTGACCCTCATCCTCATTGGCTGGAGTTCTTACATTCTAAACATGGGAATTACCCCAGGAAATTGAACTATAGCCAATAAGAGCATAGTTGCCCATATTTGGTTTAGGTTGAAGTAAGAAGCGAATGATGTCATGAAAGAATAGCAAGAAGGGGAGGTAGATATTTCTTAATGGGTGTTAGTTCAAGTCTACACCAACTCTGGGATTGGTGAAGCCTCAATTTTCACAATTGTCTGAGAGATCTCACTTCATCTCATTCAGAAGTGATATTTTATGAAAAATGCTCCAAATCACTAAAAAGTAAAGTAAAAATTATGACAGTTTTGCGGTTCCTCTTCATACCTGGACAGATAAGGATGACCAAAAATGTAAATGTGACTGATGGAGAGGCTATGGGAGTATAGGCACCTTGGTAGAAGAGTTGTGAATTGGTATAACCATTTTGGAAATCAAATTGACACTATACTACAAAAGTCACTATAGATTTTTCTCAGTGATTCAACTATCAGACATGTACCCCAAGTGATCAAGAAAAGAAGAAAAGGACCCACATGTACAATAATATTTATAACATTATTTTTTATTAAAACACAGAACTGGAACAGGTATTTAGAAAATGTGAAATACCAAAACAAATTGTAATGTACAAGTGAAACAGAATATCATTGTATTATAAGAAATGACAAAAGGGACAGAATCAGAAATAGAGGAAGATAAACTGATATAAAATGAAATGACTTAACAGGAAAATTGATGCAATGAAGGAAAAAAAGTTCAGAAGAGAAAAAGACAAACAATAATTCTTCATCACCATCACCTTAAACTTAGTTTGCTTTAAACACACACAAAACTGTTTATAAATTCACAGTTTCATATGTAATTTTCTCTTTCAGTGTTTTGAATATTAAAATGTTCATATTTATTGATGTTTGTAACCATATCCTAAAGTACTGGGAGGAGTCTTTCACGACACTACTGTGGATTCCTTCCTACTTCCCTTCCATGGAATAAAGACTACAATTCTGAGGTTCCCTATTTACATTCCAGTTCTACTTGGAAAATGAAACCTTACAGTATGCTGGCCCAGCACCCTAATATCACTGTCCTTGCTTATCCCCACTCCATACATCCTTAGGCATTGTAATTAGTTCCCTTGGTATTAAAAAATCAAAATAAAATGTCCTCCACTGTTTTCAGTATTGACTATGCTCTTTGATTCATCTTCACAGTCCCTCTGAGTTCCAGCAATAAACTGTGACAAAATATAAAATTCTAAATATATTGAAACTTCCCTTATAATTTCTCTAAATTTCATATTATATCTGTTTGTTGCTGCAAATTTTACATTATCCTTTGCAATAAAATCTGACTTCATCTATTCATTTATCAGGCACCATTAGAAGAAATGTATTCCAAAGATGTTGGGTTTCCAAATAGCTGCAAGTTTAACTTTTCAAGCATCAATTTTTAAAATGTAAATTAAAAAAGAAAAAAAAAATTTAAGTTATATTACATCCTTTTTGCCTCCTTCCACTTAAATAATCATCATGGTGTGAAGGTGACCCTAAGTGATCTCCAAAGCTATACTAGATAGATGTTTTGTTGAACTGTATCAATCTAGAAAGTTTTCAAATATAACTCGGATATTGGATCATTCATAATTTAAGGAACATTCTACGTGCCTTCAGAGATTCATCACTATGAGTGTGATTACTATATGGAAATTTTTGTTGACAGAAACTGGTGAGACCGTTTACCAAAGTGGTGTGAGTACAAGAGAAGGTAGGGTGTCACCATCTATGTTGATAAAGAGTTATTTACAAACTATGAAATCACAAGTTATTTGAAGTATTCCAGATTTACAACATGAACATATCTGATCCTTTCTTTGGTAAATCAAGTTTATCATAATGCACAGAAATTATTAATAATTTTACTTATAATTCTGGCATGTATTAATGCTTTTACAGACTGCCAAAAAAACATCTGTCCTTAAGGTAGCCCTAAATTGTTTTATTATTTTGTTAGGACTAATAAAATATAGCAGCTATATAGTAGTCTCTTATGTTGTTCTGTCATTTTCTGTTGTGTTCAACTCTTCATAACCCCATTTGGGATTTTCTTGGCACAAATGCTTTTTTCTAGCTCATTTTACACATGAGAAAACTGGGTTAAGTGATTTGCCTAAGGTCATACAGCTATTAAGTATCTGGGTCTGATCTGAATTCAGGAAGATAAATTTGAATTTGAAATTTAAAATGTAACAAAAAATAAATTTAATTTAAAAAAAAAGTAGTTTACACTTATCTTTTCTCTTTCCCCTCTCACTTCCCTCAATTTTATTTCTGGTTCCCAGAATTTTCCTAGCTGAATCTCTTTTAATTCTGAACTAGTTGCCTCTATTCCTTAATCTTCAATTGGCCCTTGTGAACTGGACCTACACCAAGCTCTTTTGAACATCTATCTTCAAATCTTTATACTATGAATACCCATCTTAGACAACATTTTAGTTGTTAGTTAACAAAGGAGAATGACTATGAGAACTCAAAAATAAGCAACAGGAAGATCAATTGAAGGAAGTAATAATGTTTAAACTGAAGAAAAGACTTCAGGTATTTGTAGGGCTATCACATTAAGTACATTTGATTGGCTTGGTTCCAGAAAGCAAAACAAGGAGCCAAGGGAAGTAGATGCAAAGAAACAGTTTTCAGCTTGAGATAAACAAAACTTTCTCAACAATGATAGCTGCCTCAAAGTAGAAGACACTGCTGGCAGTCTTCAAGCAGTGTCTGAATAACCACTTGTCAGAGATAAAGAGTTTAAGTAAAAATTAAGACCTTTTAAGTCCCAATCAATCCTAAGATTATGATCTGAAATTCCAAGATCTAAAAGAAAGTATGTAGAGTTTTTTCCACACTTTGAAGTAATGAGTTATTGGTCTTCACTGAGCCCCCCCATTCTGACCACATGTTTTTACAATACCTAAACAGAACTCATAATTGTTAATGAGGTTATTTATTTTCACCCAGTCAGGGTGCAGTTGCCCCCAAATCAGCTCCTTTGACCAATCTGAAGATAAAGCTCTCTGAATTTATAGTTTTACTATTTCACCCCAAAGGCAATACATAGAAATGCTGATGATTTATCTAAGTTTATTTTATATCCTTCAACGCTGCTGAAGTTATTTCACTAGTTTTAAATTGGTTCTCTAAGTATACCATTACATCACCTACAAAGGATAGTTGCTCATTGCCTATTCTAATTTCTTTAATTTCTTTTTCCCGTCTTACTTCTATAGCTAGCATTTCTAGTAGTGATGGAAATTTCTAATTTCTAATAGTGATGATTAATGAGAATTCTTGTTTCACACTTGATCTTAATGGAAATGCATTGGAAATGCTTTATCCAACCATTACATGGTTTTGCTGATGGTTTTGGATCATACTATATATCATTCTAAGGAATGCTTTGCTTTCTAATGTTTTCAATACTAATGACTACAATCTCCTTCCTGTTATTTTATTTAAATTTTTTTGTATTCATTTTTTAAGTTGGTTGGTAAGTTTTTTCTTCTTTTGCTTTTTCTGGCTTAGCCACAAAAAGCTTAGCACCATAAAAGAATTTGGTAGGGCTCCTCTGCCTATTTTTCCAAAGAGTTTAAAAATTATTGGAATTAATTGTTCTTTAAATGTTTGGTAGAATTTACTTGTGAAGTCATCCTGCTGGCTTGTTCAATTTCTTTTCTTTTTTTAAAGAAAAGGTTAGTTAAATATTCTATTTCCTCTTCTACTTATCTGGGCAATCCTATCTTTGTAAAAATGTGTCCATTTCATTTAGCATGTCAGATTTACTGGCATATAATGGGACAAAATGACTGCTTTAATTTTAACTTTAATGCTAATATAATCACTTTTCATTTTTGCTATCATAGTTTCATTTTCTTCCTAAAAAAAAAAAAAAAATTAACCAAGGGCTTACAGATTTTTTCCTACCATAAAACCAGTTCCTAGTTTTGTGGTTTTCTTGGTCTCAATTTCATTAATTTCTCCTTTGATTTCCAGAATTTCCAAATAAATATCCAATCAGAGATTTTCAATTTTTTTTCCTAGTTCTTTTCCTTGTATACCCAATTTATTGAGCTATTGAGAGTTCTTTATTTTTACTGGTTCAAACATTTTAAAGACATAAATTTTTTCCCAAGTACTGCTTTGGCTGCATATACATTTTGTTATGTTGTTTCACTGTTGTCACTCTCTTCTCCCCCCCCCCACTTATCATTATTTTACTCTTTCAGTTATATGTTAAGATAGTTTTCAACGTTGTCATTTTCTTTAATGAAGTTATTTATTTTGTCTATGACTTGTTCTCTAATCTACTCATTTTTTTAATCTGAGGCATTTGGAAGAAGAGCTCAGTCCGGTGCTTCTTTACTCAGTCATCTTGATCCTACCTTTAGTCATTTGTAAATACTAAAATTATTTTTGGCATTTAAATTTAAAATTTAAAAATGAATGATCATTATAAAGTACAAATGAAATCAAACTCAACTCTATTATGTTATTTTAAAAAATAAAAACCCACTACACACCTGTCAGATTCGCTAAGATGACAGGAAAAGATAATGACCAATGTTGGAGGGGATGTGGGAAAACTGGGACACTGATATATTACTAGCATAACTGTGAACAGATCCAAACATTCTGTAGAGCAGTTTGGAACTATGCTCAAAAAGTTCTAAAACTGTGCATACCTTTGATCCAGCAGTATTTCTATTGGGATTATATACCAAAGAAATCTTAAAGGAGGGAAAGGGATCCACCTGTGCAAAAATGTTTATGGCAGCCCTCTTTGTAGTGGAAAGAAACTGGAAACTGAGTGGATGCCCATCAATTAAGAGAATGGCTGAATAAATTATGGTATATGAATGATATGGAATACTATTGTTCTGTAAGAAATGACCAGCAAGATGATTTCAGAGAAGCCTTGGAGAGACTTACGTGAACTGATGCTAAGTGAAATGAGCAGAATCAGGAGCTCATTATACACAGCAACAAAAAGAGTATATAATGATCAATTCTGATGGATGTGGCTCTCTTCAACATTGAGATGATTCAAACCAGTTCCATTTGTACATTGATGAGGAGAGCCATCTACACCCAGAGAGAGAACCAAGGAAACAGAATGTAGAACACAACAAAGCATTCTCACTTTGTTGTTATTTGCTTGAATTTTGTTTTCTTTCTCAGTTTTTCTTTTTCTTCCTTCTTGATCTGATTTTTCTTGTGCAGCAAGATAACTGTATAAATATGTATAAATATATTGGATTTAACATGTATTTCAATATATTTAACATGTATTGGACTACTTGCCAACTAGGGGAGAGAAGGAAAGGAGGGGAAGATTTGGAACAAGAGGTTTTGTAAGGGTCAATGTCAGAAAAATTACCCATGCACATATTTTGTAAATAAAAAGTTTTAATAACAAATATTAATAAAAAATTTTTTTAAATAAAAAATAAAAGGAATGGATTTTATCAAGTGCCATGCAAAATTTAACTTTTTCAGTTAATTCAAAAATTAATTCTTTCAATTAATTCAAAAATTAACTCCTTCAATTATATATTTACCAACTGTTAAGAATAGCATGTTTCAGAGCTACATTGTTTTGGATTTGTTCTTAATTCTAAAACATGAAAAAATATTGATATATCTAGTTTAGAATATTTTTATCAGTAATCATTAAGTCACCAAAAAAGCTTGCTAGAGTCATAAATGCCCCAATATCCTTTAAATGACTTAAAAAATAATTATTTTTTATTTTTTCCAGAACTTCAGAGGTTTACTTTTAAAGTATCAGTCTGTTCAAATTCAATTAATAATGATCATGTTTATAATTGATAAAAAAAAAAATAACTGGCAAAATTTTGGCTAAAAATAAATAAATAAAAGATTTGGAGTCCACATTATACAAAATAGTGCTTATCTGTTGTTATTTATTTAGGACAATGAAAACCGATGGCATAATTTAGTACTATTTTTACTATCATTAAAGGCTACCAACCAAATGACGTGACAAAGGAGTATTTAAAATCCAGTAACTCAGATTTCAGGGAATTGTCTACCAAACCCTTAAAATTCCATGGATATGTAAGTGTCTATTGTGGATATATGAGTGGAGTATTGAGGAGGGGGTAGGGAGTACAGGGACAGAAGAATCAGGATCCCAAGATTTAAAAAATTAATCCATAAAGATAATAGAAGGCAGATTCTGATAGAGAAAAAAGAAGTCAAAATATTCAAGGAAAGTAGTCAGGGCTGAAGGAATCCAAGTGGACTTCCTTTTACAGGATAGATGGCTGGTCCTTGAAGGAAGAATTTTTTACAGAGGCAAGGGGACTACATTCCAGAGAAATGGCAAAAAACCTGTAAGAGTCAAAACAAAAAATTAAGCAGGAATATAATTTGAACAGATGGAAAACATGTAAAAATAGGCTGGAGTCAGATTATGAATTTCTCTCCTTGGTTCCAAGAGTTTGAGCTCCCGCCTCCAGTCCTTTATCTGTCCTTTGATGGAAAGTGAAATTTCTATTTGATCACATAGGAAATGAGGAAATGCTAAAAATACTTAAACAAGAGTGTGCTTTATCAGACTTGTGAATTTGGAAGATGATATTACCTATGTAATACTATTTAGATCTAGAATACTAGATATTTATATGATATTTAGATCTAGAAAGTGCCTAGAAGGTGAAAACATTCCAAATTAGGGCTGTGGTAAGGGTAAGTAGACAAAAAGCAAAATATCTTAAAACATACTACAGAGGCAGAACTCACAAAACTTTACCACTGATTGAGAAAAGAAAAGCATGAGTCAAAGATGATTGTGGTTTTGAATTTGGTTACAGCAGGAAGGTGACGATCCCAATGGTAATGTTGAACAAGCAGATAAAGATGAAAAGTCTGGATCAAAGGAGATATTCTGGCTATATATAAGGTATGGTATCTGTAATTAGGTGGTAGAGGAGAAAAATTTTTTAAAAACAAACAATCACTAGGAAGCAGCAGCAATTAGAAAAGTAAAAGGGAAACCAAGAGAGAATAGTCTTAATTCTATTAATACCATGTTGTTTTTGCTTTTCAGTCATTCAATTGTATACAACTCTTCATGATGCCATGTGAGGTGTTCACAGAAAAGATTCTAAAGTAGTCTGTCATTTCCTTCTCCAAATTAATACTATATACAAAGCTTTAATATTCTTCTGCTACTTGCTACCTTGCATGAACTTGGGCTTCCCTTTGTCTCTCATCTACAAAATGAAGGGTTTGGCCTGGAGGATGGACTACCGAGGTCGCTTCCAGTTCCACACAAATGAACCTCTATGAGGTTGTTTGATTGGTAAATTTGTTTGCTTGGTAATCATTTCACTTCTCCTAGACCAAAAGGTTTAGAATTCCATTGATATTCTATTCCTGTTTTAACATTCTGTGATCTTAAATATTTTGAACTTTAAAGTAATCTGAATGATAAAGTTTTCCAAAAAACTTTGAAGAAAATTTACTTAATTAGAGCAGAGTTCAGACACTTGCATATAGATATAATGAAATAATCCCTTATACAAAAAAGAAGTGCTTTATTAGCAACTACCATGAGGGATGAGAATTTCTTTAAGCATTTTTTCTATTCCATATGTTTAGTTAATTAAATTTAAATATGTAAAACGCATAAAACCAACTGTAGTAATTTATCTTTCTAATGTTCAACTTTCATGAATAGTAGAAATTCAAGCAAGATCAAATTTACAAAAAAGCTTTTTTTAAAAAATGAACAATTTTAGAAGTAAAAATAATTCTGCCAGGAATAAGTTAGATCTAAAGTACTTCAGTTAGATTTTTTTAATAGCTACTTTGAATAGTTCAGAAAATGTTGCACATAATTCAAATGCAGAGAATTAAATCAGATTTTCTTGCATATCTCCTTTTACTGAAATATTTTCCTTCTTTTAAAACCCATCTAAGTATTGTCTCTCTCATTTCCTTTGCAAATCTCAGGCCCTCTTTGGACTTCTTTATAAGTTCAAATATAAAGTCTGAGAAATCAAGAACTGTTTTGTTTTACCTTTGTATTCCCACTTCCTGGATAGTCCACTTTACCTAACAGGCATTTAATAAATATTTGATGAGTTATAGAAGTAAGTATTAAAATTCATATTCTAAAACTAACAAAGCTTTTAAGAAAGAATAACTGAATTCTATTTTTTAAAATCTTATTAAAGTTTGATAACCAGCATATTATTTCACAAGATGTAGTGAAATGAACAATCAGTTCCCATGCAATACTTTTCTCTTCCATTATGCTGCATATCCTCAAAGTTTTAGTACAGTTTTGAACTTTAATACTTTAAAACATTAGAACTTTAACACTCTTTTTTTTTTTTTTAATATAAATTTTATTTTATTTAATAATAACTTCGCATTGACAGAATCCATGCCAGGATAATTTCTACACGACATTATCCCTTGCAATCACTTATGTTTCGTTTTTTCCCCTCCCTCCCTCCCCCCCCCCCCCAGGATGGCAAGCAGTCCTATATATGCTAAACATGTTGCAGTATATCCTAGATACAATACATATTTGCAGAATCGAACAGTTCTCCCGCTGCACAGGGAGAATTGGATTCAGAAGGTAAAAATAACTCGGGAAGAAAATCAAAAATGCAAATAGTTCACATTCATTTCCCAGTATTCCTTCTTTGGGTGTAGCTGTTTCTGTCCATCATTTCTCCAATGAAACTCAGTTAAGTCTCTTTGTCAGAGAAATCCACTTCCATCAGAATACATCCTCATACAATATCGTTGTCAAAGTGTATAATGATCTCCTGGTTCTGCTCATCTCACTTAGCATCAGTCCATGTAGGTCTCTCCAAGCCTCTCTGTATTCATCCTGCTGGTCATTCCTTACAGAGCAATAATATTCCATAACATTCATATACCACAATTTACCCAGCCATTCTCCAATTGATGGGCATCCATTCATTTTCCAGTTTCTAGCCACTACAAACAGGGCTGCTACAAACATTTTGGCACATACAGGTCCCCTTCCCTTTTTTAGTATCTCTTTGGGGTATAAGCCCAATAGAAACACTGCTGGATCAAAGGGTATGCATAGTTTGATAACTTTTTGGGCATAATTCCAGATCGCTCTCCAGAATGGCTGGATTCGTTCACAACTCCACCAACAATGCATCAGTGTCCCCGTTTTCCCGCATCCCCTCCAACATTCATCATTATTTTTTCCTGTCATCTTAGCCAATCTGACAGGTGTGTAGTGATATCTCAGAGTTGTCTTAATTTGCATTTCTCTGATCAATAGTGATTTGGAACACTCTTTCATGTGAGTGGTAATAAGAACTTTAACACTCTTTAACTGCAAGGGTAATTACCAGGTGAACAAATTCCTTTTAAATGCAGGTTTGTACCATTTCTGCAGTTCAGTCGTAGAAAGTTACGTAAGATAGTAGAAGACTAGTCCACACAGAGTCAAGACTTGAATCTAGATCTTCCTGGATCTGAAATCAGCTTTATATCCACTATACCAACTGTCACAGGACACATACTCATCAATGTATTAAATGTCTATTGGATACAATGGACTGTAACAAGTGTTTTGGTAATCCCAAAGTTAAGAAATTATACTTTTTAGTATTTTTTATACCTTATACTTTTTAATGTAATTACAACGTATGCTCCCAGAGGAAGACTGTAAGAAAAACAGTCTTGGTATCTCCAGTGCTTGACACACTACATGTTTATGCTTTAGTACAAAAAAAGATATGGAAAAGAAAAATAAAGCATTTCACAGAATCTAGGAAGATTTCAAAATCTCATCTACAATGCTTCAAGTACCAATTCAGCTTTTGCTTTAAGATTTATTTTCTTTACATGATACAATAATCATCCATTACATCTACTTCTGTCCTCTGGTGTTCTTCGGGAGCAAAGAAGAATAAATCTGGTTAATCACCCAAGTGATGGCCCTTCAAATACCTTCAAATACTCAAGACAGTTCTAATCCACAACCTCCCAACCTCCCTACCCTGCTAAATCTTCTTTATCCCAAGCTAAATACTCCCAGGTTCTTGAACTAATAAACATGGTATGACCTTGAGCACCTAGGTGTCACAGTTTGTACAGTGCTGGGCCTACACTCATCTGCCCGAGTTCAAATCTAGTCTCAGGCACCCACTAGCAGCGTGATCCAGGATAATCATTTAACCCTGTATTGCTCAGTTTCCTTCTCTGTAAAATGAGTCGGAGAAGGAAATGGCAAACTACTCAAGTATCTTTGTCATGAAATCTTTGTCACAAAGTCAGAAAGGATTTAAGAATATAACCTTGAAGTCCATCACCCCTTTAATCAACTTTCTCTAGATGTTTTTCAATTGTTTCTAAAATTTACCACCCAGAACTGAAAATAGTAATTCAGAGAGACCCTGAATAAGGGCAAAATACAGTAAAATAATTACTTCTTGTATTTTGGATAAAAAAATGTGCCTCTTCTAATCTAAAGAATGCCTTACTTTTGGAGGGCTGCCATCGCACACTATTTACACATATTGAGCTTGTAAAATACCAAAACCCCCAAATCTTTTTCAGACAAACTCTAGCACATCTGTACTATAAGTTAATTTTTTGAAATCAAAATTTTAAAATCTTAAATTTAAGCCTGATCAATTTAATCTTATTAGATTTAATCACTAAGCAATGTTCAAGTCTATCAAGATATTTTTGGATCTTATCATTCGATGTGTCATCCAATAAGTTAAAAACAAATACCTACTAGCTTTGGGTCATCTGTAAATATAAGTAATCGACAAGAATAATCCAAATTAATGACAAAAATATTAAAATCTGTAAGATCAAGAAATGATGCTTAGGACATTTCACAAGAGACTTCTTCCAAGTTGACAGTAAACAATTAATTAATTACATTCTATATTTCTAAATCTACCTGACTACCACTATTTCCCTCTTTCCCTTAAGGACACAAAAAAGACTTTGTCACATATTTTGCTAAAATGTAAGTAAACCAAAAGAAAAACTGCAACAGTTGACAACCAAATGAAGCAAATGAAAAAATAAATGCGGCTTCACCTCACATTCAACAAACTGGTAAGCATAATAAAAGCTGGAAATGGATATGAAGGAAGAGTTACAAGAAGACAAGAACAATAATACATTTGGTGGAACTATGAGTTGACCCAACCATTCTAGAAAACTCAAAAAGAACTAGACCTGTAGTTTCACTGGTATAAACTCCCCCCACAATCAATCAGCATCTCCTTTGCAATTATAATCTAGAGTTGCCGAGAACACTAAGAAGTCAAGTTGTTTGTCTCATGGCAATTATGTATAACCCAAATTTTCCTGGCTTTCTAACTACAAAAAGAAATGATCCTTAAAATTTCCAACCCCAAAATCCTATTGCTTAGTACATATTCCAATAAGATCAAAAATAGAAGGGTCCTATACACATTAAAATCCAAAATCTTCATAAAGGAAATCTTTGAAGTAGTAAAATGTTAAAAATAAAATGGGGGTCCAACAAATGAACAATGGCTAAATAAATTGTGGCTTATTAAAATAATAATACATAATACATATTATATGTAATACTCTAATATAGTAATTACTATTACTATGCTAAAGGAAATGATAACTATAAAGAACTGAAAAGTATTAAGACATACATACTCAAGTAGAACCAATTGTCCTTAGTAAGCTATTAATACTTTTCTACTCTTCAGCTTCTATTACTGGTGGTATAAAATAAACAAGATCCTAACACTAATTACTTACTTATTGCTAAGTACATTTAATTTCTTCAACTAGAAAATAAAGAGGCTAGATTTTTAAGATCCTTCCTAGCTTTAAAATTCAGAAATTTCTTTTCATAAATGTTTGTAATTACTGCTGAAATCCAAGTGTTTCTACTGGGCTTATACCCCAAAGAGATACTAAAGAAAGGAAAGGGACCTGTATGTGCCAAAATGTTTGTGGCAGCCCTGTTTGTAGTGGCTAGAAGCTGGAAAATGAAAGGATGCCCATCAATTGGAGAATGGTTGAGTAAATTGTGGTATATGAATGTTATGGAATATTATTGTTCTGTAAGGAATGACCAGCAGGATGAATATAGAGAGCACTGGAGAGACTTACATGAACTGATGCTAAGTGAAATGAGCAGAACCAGGAGATCATTATATACCTCAACAACGATACTGTTTGAGGATGTATTCTGATGGAAGTGGATCTCTTCGATAAAGAGAACTTTAATTGATCAAAGATGGACAGAAGCAGCTACATCCAAAGAAAGAACACTGGGAAATGAATATAAACTGCTTGCATTTTTGTTTTTCTTCCCGGGTTATTTATACATTCTGAATTCAATTCTCCCTGTGCAAAAAGAAAACTGTTCGATTCTGCATACATATATTGTATCTAGAATATACTGTAATCTATTCAACATGTAAAGGACTGCTTGCCATCTGGGGGAGGGGTTGGAGGGAGGGAGGGGAAAAATCGGAACAGAAGTGAATGCAAGGGATAATGCTGTAAAAAATTACCCTGGCATGGGTTCTATCAATAAAAAGTTATTTAAAAAAATAAATAAATAAACACAAACATATACATGTGTATATATATAATTTTTTAAAAAATTACTGCTGAAATCCCAGATCAGAGTCACATAAGCTAGACTAATTACTTCTATATAAAGCAAGCATTTCTAATGAGGTAGTATGAAATGTTGAATGTCTTTAGGTATCTACCACTAGGAAGTCAACAGGAGTAAAACAAATTCACTAGAGTTTACAGTCCTTCACTTTCATACCTTAGAAATAGTATGCATACTTAATGTATGGTAATAAAATCTGGTAAGTCAGTAATATTAAAAAAAAAAAAAAACCACACAATGTTTAAAATATATATTATATGTGTGTGTATATGTACATAAAGCTGTTTTTAAATTCATAGTCTGCCCAGTTTAATCCTTTGAGATTAAGAAAGATGCTAACAAGATTATACTATACATGAAATATCTAACATATCAAACATAAACTGTTCAATAAAGAAGCAATTTCTTTGAAGGCTAGGAAACATGCTCCTCATGTCAATAAATAGAAAAAAAAATTTGCCTTCCTTATATTACCTGGTAGTTAATAAAAATCAAATTTATAAACAAATATTTATTAAATATGTATATGCAATTTACTATGCTAGATATGTAGGGTGGGAAAAAAGAGGTTTCAGGCAAAACTACACAATCCTTCTTTCAGAACTTAGAATACAATGTCAACTTATCAAATATAGTAATCAAGTTTAGGTAGAAGATTACAACCTTAAAACTATCAAGAACTCCCAGATATACAATAATAATAGCTATCATTTATTTAATACTTTAAGGTTTGCAAAGTGCTTTACAAATAGTCCTCAATAGGACTCCAAGTATTCATGTGATTTATTAGTACCTTCATTTTCATTTTCAAACTGGCAATCTTGCACACTTCCAGCTATGTGCAAGAAAGAAAAAAATAAAAGGCACCATGCATAAGCATTTGTGGAACAGCTGGCATCTTATTAGGTCTTGTTCACTTTACTTATACAAGAGTTCCTCATGCATTCATCGCATGTTTTCATTGTTTGCCCCTGAAATTCAAGTTTTGTGCTGCATTTATGTCCCCAAAGTATAGTGCAAATCCTTTGAGTTCTAAGCATAGCCATGCAAAGTCAATTATACAGCTCAGTGAGAAAAGATGTGAGCCAAACAAATCTCATGTTGAAGTGTTTGCAATAAGTCAGAAGTTTGATGCTAACAAATCAACAATTCATTATATTCTCAAAAAGAAAATATGTAAGGTACTATAGATTCTATGTTTAATGAAAAGTGAATACTTTGTCTGAAATAATTTTAAAATTACAGTATTAGGATAAAGGTCATAAAATTCTTGAACATGCAAGAAAATGTTCTGCATGTTACCAATTTTATTTTGTATGCTGCACTTTATGGGTTATTTCATGTTTACTATCTAAAAAAAAAGGCATATTATCAGAATATTTTGCTATAAAGAATTATATGCAGAAAAGTATATTATCAGCACTCTAGCAAAAGATCAGTTACTGGTGGTTGCAAGTATCCAAGTTGCTATTACTATAAGTTTAATGTGTCAACTTTCCTTTCTTAGTCTTTTGCACAATTTTCTAGAAACACTACCCCTGTGGAAGTTGAAGATTTACTTCATTATCTTATTTTATCTACACAACAATTTTCTAATTTCTAATAACTTTCTATTATTACTCCCATTTTATAATTAAGGAAACTGAGGCAACCAGGGGTTAAATAACTTGTTCAGAATCACACACAGGTGGTGCTTACTTCCAAGAGTAAGCTGCGGCCAACTCAAAACAGTAGATTGTAATATATTTCAGGGTGATCATTTACACCTCAGAAATCAGAAAAGGCTATGAATCAGGGTTTCACTTAAAGTACTTAAAAAATTATTTAGACTTAACAAAGTGGAGAAAATTAAATATCATATATACACTCCCATCCCAGCTCTAGTCAGTTGTTCAACATTACCAGCATTCCCTTAATTATATACTAACCGAACTATTAATTTTTTTCCTGTAAATAGTTAAAACGCAAAATTACTAAACTTAATTCATCCAAAAACCCAAGGGTACTCTCACAAACTTTTTCAACAAGTCACAAACATAAATCCTCCATTTCTTTTTGCATCCATCATATTTTATAAATTCTGTACTCCTAGTCCTCCTTCTGGAATTGAAGCAAATTGTAAAGACTGGCAATGATGGAATGTCAAGGAAGAGGGATTCATGATATAATAATGATTAAAGTGGCCAACTCATCCATTTCATACAGCTTTCAGTATAATATTGTTGTCATAAAATCACTTTCCATCCCATCCAGAAAATCAGAGAACTCTACTTTGAGAACTATTAGAGAATGTTGTCTTTTTTTTTGGCTGAGGCAATTGGGGTTAAGTGACTTGCCCAGGGTCACACAGCTAGGAAGGAATGTTGTAATTATTAAAGAGAATTAAATACATTAAATACATGTTTAGTGTAATATATTATCTATCATAAGCTTTATTATTGCTTAAGGTAGGAAATGCACTTTGATATTTTAACCAAAAAGTTAAGCTGGTGCCTTTTAAGTCTGATAACTACATTTAATTATAACTGATTTCCTTTGTATTTCTATATATTTTATCTTAAAATATTTAAAAATATTATTCTTAAAAGGGGTGTATCACACAACCAAAAAGTACCATGACACACACAAAAAAGTTAATAAGCCCTTCTCTATACAAATGTTTCTTTCCACCTTTAAAACCAGCTGTCAAAAAAGTTTCATTCAGTATTTCTACTCCTCTCAAAAAGTTTACTTGAAGTGTTTCACATTTTCAGCTCTGCAAGACCATACATGTACAATGAATAATTTCAAAATTAATTCTCTACATGCATATTAACTATCTTACAGATTATTCACAGATAACTCAGCCTGCTTAACAAATGGGAACTTATTTGTTAGCTTAAGAAAAAAATTGTAAAAGTAAAAGTAAATCTAAAAATTTTGGACTACTGTTTTGGATTTTATATATATATATATAATATATAAATAATCCACTGCTCCCTTATCCATGCCTATTAGCATCAAGAAATTTAAGATGCCTACACTAAAACTTGTTTGCTATAGAGTAAAATTCAGCAAAGGCAAAAATTTTTTTCCAACAAATCTTATTCCAGGGATAAAGCCTATAGAGAGAGGCAGTTTAGTGGTACAGAGGACTACAGATCTGAGTTTAAATAGACATATGTTTACTAGCTGTGTGACTGGGAAAATCACTTGACCTACATTTGCTTCAGTTTTCCTCAACTATGAGATGGGATAGCACCCATCTCATAAAGTTGTTGAGGATCAAATGAAGCTATAGTGTTATATAAATACTTATTCCTCTTTTCCCTCTTCAAAAGTTTTAAAATGCATAGAATTACAAAAGAAACCAATTATAAGGAAACAGCAATCAAACTATTTAAACAGTTCAAGAATCTCAGGTTAAAAACTTTTATATTTTAGGCCAACTTAAAAAAGAATCAGAAGAATAGATTCCACAGTTAGACTTAAAAAATGAGTTCTACCATTTTGTAAAAATAGCAAGTCTATATATAATAAAACTTTCTGATACATTGAAGCATGTAGATATCTTGATGTGTTGCAATTTTACAATGTGGGATAGATCTTTTTTTCTGTTTTTCTTGTTCATATTTATTTTGCTTCCATTAACCAGTTAATTCCATAAATAGTTATGGAACATCACAATAAGCAAAATTTAAAAATAATGTAAATATTTCAAAAATATTCCTCTGAAACAATTAAGTTCTACATTAAAAGATCACAGTATCAAAAAAAATAACAAGATAAAATGTAACATCTTTATTATATGGATTGGAGAAAAATGTAAAAACAAAAAAAAAGCTACAGAATCAAGTTTTTAACACTAAACAATGGATCTAAATGTAGCAGTTTTTTTTGAAGTCAAGGTAGTCAAAAATCATTTGTAATAGGGAAGCTACTAGGTGGCGCAGTGGATAGAACACCAGCCCTTAAGGCTGTTCTCAAGACACTTAATACTTCCTAGCTGTGTGACCTGGGCAAGTCAGTTAACCCCAATTGCCTCAGGACGAAAAAAAAAAAAAATGTAACATCAATTTCAGAAATAGACTATAGTTTTTACTCTGATTACCTGGTTTGTAGATGGTTAACAATAGTGTTAAGAGCACTTAAGATAGAGACTTATTAAGTCTACTTCAGAGAAACACTAAAATGTTTTATTTTCAAATAAGTCCCAAACACTTGTTTTCAGTGTCAATAAATAATGGGACCCACCTTCAGGTCAAAACAACTACCACCCACAAGCTATGTATTCTAAAAAAAGTCAATGAATAAATAGCTTAAAATTTACAAGAGGTAGTCAACCTTATCTTTGATCCCTCTACAACATCCGGATTCAGAACGACACAAATGACACAGTAAAATGCCAGCAAATAGGATATCCATTGATTTCATAGTCACTATTTATCATTACTTTTCATTCCCATTTCTTTAAAAGGGGCAAAATACAAAGCAAATAGAAAAAAGCATGGACTAGAAGTCTTCTAAAATAGAATCTCTTAAAACCTCAAACTTGCAATATGGAAAACAGAAGTCAGAAGTAGGATCTTTGGTTGGTTCTGTGAGGGAATGTAAAATTTTTATTATGCATGTTAATAAAAAAAAGCATATCTCTTAAATTTTCTCGTAGGTAAGTATTTAGGAGTAGAGATGTTTCCATTTAATTCCAAAACTCGAAACTACACTGAAATACAATGACTACAGACTGAAAAAAGGCAAAGAGTTTTCTGTCACTGCCTCTACACTATTTCACTACCATGACTGTAACATAAAGGAAGAAGTCGGAACTGCAACAATAAAAAACGACTTTCCTCAGGGTTAGTATAGAGAAAGGTGGTGGGGAGTTAAGTAAGGTGTTGGGGGAGAGGACATTTTCCCACAGGAAGGGAAAAAAATAAAAAGAAAACAGACACTGATTCAGGGTTTGAGCAAAAGAGAAAAGTAGCCCAAGCCGGGTGTCAGGGAGGGGATGACAGGAGACCCTGACTGCGGAGGGGGGAAAGAGGGGGGAGGGAGGGAAAGAGATGACAGGAAAGGGGGCAGCAGAGAGTTGACATGTCACTCACCCCGAAACAGTGGAGAACAAGGTGGGAAGGAGAAAGCAAAGCAGAAGCAATACTTAGATAGGTTATGGGGGTGTGTGTGAGTGGGACAAGCAGGAGGCAGGGAAGGGAAGGATGGTTAACACCGGAAAAGAGATGGTCTCAAACAAGCACTGACAAACCTCAGGAGCTGGGCACACGAGAAAAAGACGGGGGAGGGAGAGGAGAGGAAGAGGTAATATGTGGAAGTCAAGGAAGAAGACCAGGGGGCCAGAAGACAACATCTCCTATCTCCCTCTGACCCTTCACCTCCTCTGCACCCCTGAAGTAGCAGGGTCACCGCGACCCCGCCCCCCGCCCGGGTGTCTGCAGCCTTCGTTCCCTACCCCCCTCCCCCAGGGGCACAGGGAGGAGCGTGCGCGTAAGCAGCCCTCAGGACCCGGGGAAGGCGAAGGAGGAGAAAATACGGGGCTGGAGAAGGAGGTCAAAGGGGAAAGCGTCCCTCCTGAACTCCTCCATCCCAAGCAGCGAGGAGGGCGGCCCACGGCTGCTCCTCACCTGACAGAAGCGACGGCAGTAGTCCCGACTGCTGATCCTGCTGCTGCTGCTTCCAGTGCCGCAGCTGCCTCCTCCATCGCCCCTGGCCCCGGCTCCGAACGCGACGGAGCCCGGAGGGGATTCCACGATCGCTTCTAGCTCTTCCCCGAGGCGCTCGGCCTCCTGGTCGCTCTCTTCCTCCGCCATGAGGTTCTCGCAGCCCAGCGCGTACCAGCCCCAGCGAAGCCGTCGCTGCCGCTGCTAACCTACTCCTCCTCCTCTAATTCCCTCCCCCTCTTTTCCCCCTAGCCGGACAAGCGCTGCTCCGCCGGGGCCCTACTTCCGGCTCCGCCCACCCCCGCCCCCAATCTACATTGGCCACCTCCCGCCGCCAGTCACCGTGGCTCCCGCCCTCTAGCTACTATTGGTCGGAGTCACCGTCCGTCTGACCCGCCGACCAGCCGTTGGACAGCGCCTCACGGCGGTTGCTGGGGGCCGCCTACCGTGCTTCGCAATAGGCCGCGGAGGAGGACGGGGCGCGGCGGGGGACACGGCGGCCGCCGCGGGGCTTGATCGGGCGACGGTGGCAGCGGCAACTGGTCCTCCTCCTTCTCCCTTTCCCACCTCCTTCGCCTCCTCCCCCTTCCTGGTTGCTTCTCGTTCTCCTCCCCTAGTGGCGGCCCTGATCCTACGGTACCGAGCAGCGGGGAAGCTGTGGGCGGGCCGGGCCGTTGGTGCGGGCTGCGGGCCCGGGGCCTTCTGTCCCGGAATCAGGCGGGGGAGTGGGGGTGGGGGTGTGGGAGCCGTTGACTGTGGGAGGAAGGAGGAGGAAGATGGCAAACCTGTCAGCGGCCGCTGCCGCTGCCCCGCCACCGATCCCCCCCCTCCCCACCCGGAACTGTCGGCTTCTCGGTGATGGGGTGTCTGGGCTCGAGGGGCCAGGGACTGGGGGGAGGGGCCAGGAGGAAGCTTCCCTCCCCCCTTCCCCGGCAGTCTTCCCTGCTCTCTTTCCCCCTCCCGCGGAGCGGGGAAGTAGAGGCGCCGGCGGGCGCGCTCGTCCGGTTTAGGGTGGGAAATCCGATTCCCAAGGGGATGCCCAACTCCTCCTTTCCGGAATACTCGGGCTTGGGAACTGGGTAAGGGAGGGGCAAGGAGAGGAGGGGAGGTCCGGAGAGGGTATCCAGAGCAGGCATTGGGTATGTTTAAGAAAAGGATGGGGTGCGCGCTGTTGGGTTCCGGACTGTGGGCTGGTGCCTAGGGGGAACCCTTTCTGAGCCACTTTTTTTGGTGGTGGTTATTGACACCCTTTTGCATCTCTATTTTCATTCCCACTTCCTCTTTCCCTTCCCTCCTTCCCATTTTTCTTTTACTCTAGTAAGGGAATGACTACCAGGTACGCCAGCGAAAATAGGGTGCAAGCCCAGAAACCATTTCTGTACCACCACTTGTTGAGAAACTGATTTGAAAGCAACTCTTGTACTTGGAACTGGCAGAGGGTGCCCGGATTTGACACCTCTGTTTTCTCAGATTGGGAACCCTTCACTGCTAAGTGTCAAGGCAACAAAACTGGAAACTAACTTGGTAAACATTTAAACTTGAAAATAGCGTTTTTAAAATTTTGCATATAGTAATGTTTAGAATTGCGTATTTTCAAATTCCCACGTAGGCCAGTTCTTAATCTTTAATTTTTAAAGTCTTCCATAGAAATAGTGTTATGCATTTGAGGTTTGCAAAACACTTATATTATAAATATTAACTTATTTCATCCTCTCAACTACCTGGAAAAGTTTTGTTTCTCACCTTTATAAATTCCAGGTAGGTGGATAGCTGAATATGTAGCAAGCCACGTCAGTTGTACATTTGTAAAGAACTATTGACTGCCTTAAAAAAAGAAATTTTCACATGTAGACTAAAGTTGAATAGATTACTTAAAATAATTTAAAACTCTTAAGTCAGGGATTCTTAATTTGTGTGTGTGTGTTATGGATCCATTTAGCAGTCTGATGAATCTTAATATTTTAAATCATAATAATATTTTAATGTAGAATTCCAGAGGAAACCAATTATACTGAAATACTGTTATCAAAATTTTTTTAATTTAAAATTTTAATTTTAAAATTATTTTTAAAAGACTTTGTAGATCTCAGGTTAATAATTTCTGCTTTAAGTGAAGAGTATTTTGAGTTAATGGATTTAGTCTTGTTTGTTTTTTTGGTTAGGCAATTGGGGTTAAGTGACTTGGCCTGGAATCACACAGTTAGAAGGTGTTAAGTATCTGAGGACAGATTTGAATTTAAGTCCTCCTGACTTGAGGGTTAGTGCTTGATCCACTGTGCCACCTAGCTGCCCCAACAAATTTACTTGTAATTATAATCTTTTGGATAGAAATAGAGAAATAGTAGAGATTGGGCTTGAAGTCACTAAGACCTCTCATCAAATCATTTAACTTCAGTGAGCTTGAGGCAACAACTCAGGAAAGCTTAAAAGTTATAGAGGTCCCTCTACCTGTCCTGATAGTTTTTTTGTTAGTCATAGAATATCCTGTTCTTATCCATTTCTTTCTCTTATTTTGAAAGACCCTTATTGAAAACCAGAATGGAGCGATTTGTAGTAACATCTCCTCCTGCTCGAAACCGTTCCAAGACTGCTTTGTATGTGACTCCTTTGGATCGTGTCACTGAGTTTGGAGGTGAGTTGCACGAAGATGGAGGGAAACTGTTCTGCACTTCTTGCAATGTGGTACTTAATCATGTTCGCAAGTCTGCCATCAGTGATCACCTCAAGTCTAAGACTCACACCAAAAGAAAGGCAGAGTTTGAAGAACAGAATGTAAGGAAGAAACAAAGGCCTCTAACAGCATCTCTTCAATGCAACAGTACTGCGCAGACAGAGAAAATCAGTGTTATCCAGGACTTTGTGAAAATGTGCCTGGAAGCCAACATCCCACTTGAGAAAGCTGATCACCCAGCAGTTCGTGCTTTTCTGTCTCGCCATGTGAAGAATGGTGGCTCCATACCTAAGTCAGACCAACTAAGGAGAGCTTACCTCCCTGATGGGTATGAGAATGAGAATCAGCTCCTTAACTCACAAGATTGTTGACAAGGGAGGTTACCATCATTGTGAACAAGACAAATGACGTGGAGTATTAAAGTTATGTGTTGATTGTGTGGTTCATTTTTATATTTATTTCATTAAAATCATGTGATACAGAATAGTTTTGCAATGTGTATATAGCTGCGGAAGTGACAACCTCACTGCAGAACTTAGTGATAATTTAGCCACTGGTGGTATAAGACAGAACTTCAGTTTAGAGTGTGCTAGAATATCTAAAGCCTGATGGTTTTCTTTCAAACTGATGGTTTTCCCCTAAAAGGTTTATGCATTGAAAGTCCTACCCTGCTTTTTACCATGTATGACTGTTCCTTGAGAAGTTCCTTTACATATTTAGGATGAAAAATAGCATAAGAAACTGAAACTGCTGCCAAGGAATACTGCTCATGATTAAAGTTTTTTGTTTTTTGTTATTGAAGGGGTTTTTGGTCTGGTTAGATTACCTTCTAGTAGAATAAAATGTGCTTCTGTATTCTTTGTTCAGAATGGGTGAAGGTGCTTAAAGTTCCTTTCAAGTTACATTTATTAAAACTTAGTTGTCTTAAATGTCCTCTTATCCTACCCTTCCTCAAACATTTATTTATTAATAGCCTCAAAATCAGCAAATAAGACTTTTCATGAGAGCCAGAATTCATAGTGAGACATTAGGTAACTGTGATTTTGCTCTTTTAACATGAACAGAATTTCACAAATGTATCCAGGAACACTTTTAGTGAATTTTGAACTATTTAAATTTCAAGCATCCCTTTCATGTGCATGTGTTTATTGGGTTCCAAAACTCTTTTTGCATTAAAATTCAGTCTTAAATATAAATAGAAATTTGGTTTTGATGTCTTAACTATGGATAAGTAAAATTAAGCAGCAAGTCTAATTGTACTGAGTTGAAATACCCTGTTTCATGGAGTAATCCTCTGTGCCTGTGCTTTCAGGTCAGTGCAGATGGAAAATTAAATCCATTTAATTTTGCTACATATGATTTTAACATATATAATATATATCTCATGAGGTAAATAGACCAGGAACAAGAAAGCTCGTATTATTTGATTTCCTGGAAAAACTATTTCTGGTGCTTTGGTGTTTTTAGAAATAGTATAAAAAGGAGCTAATTAGAAATTCTGGCAAGATATTTGTTTAGGGGTAGGCTTCTGGCAGCATCATGCATAATTGTTTTGGGGGATATGATTGTCATTTCTGCTGAAGGGTCTACCATATTGAGGAAATGAGCTCGTTCTGACCCTTATTATCTCAGTAAGGCAAATAGCACAGTTCTTATAGATTTCAAGTCCAGACCACAAGAGAACCAAATTGTATGCTTTTAAAAGTTAATCACTTGCTAACTTGGGCTAGTGCTTTTATTTTTATTTATACATACATATATATATATATATAATTTGTTGCTTGAGCATATACAAGATAAAAATTACTTGTAACTTTTTTTTTTTTTTTTTTTTTTTTGGTTACAAAGCAATGGTGGAGTCCCTTGTAACAGGGTAATAAGGTTTCTTTAAAAAGACACATCGCAATATGTCACGTGAAGCTGTGCTCACGAAAAATGAGGCCAAAGTGAATAGGAATGTTGGATTTATTTTTTGGAGCCAACTTTCCATGCTTAAATTTCTGAGAAGATGCTTTCAAGGTGCTAGTTGAGTTTCATTTTAGGTCTTCATTTGAGTTTAGATTGTAAGTATTTTCTCCTACCCTTCTAAAAAAAAATTAGCCTGTCTTTAAAAATTACTTTATATAACTTAGACTACTGGGTTGTTTTGTTTTTGTTTTGTTTTGTTTCTACAGTTACAGTAAATTAATGCAGCAAATTCTCCTTATAATGCTATAGTTGATAAGGTACCAATTAAGGAACTAAATATCTTTCCCAACAAAAATACACACTTTTATATTAGAAAGTCACTAGAAGTTGGGTCATGTTTGCTTTAGCATCCAAAATGATACTAAAATCCAAGAAACTAAGAAAACACTTCTAGTACTAATTTCAGGTTTTAAAAAATGAGGTTAGGTGGATCAGCTGATTGTTGATTTCAGATAATTCTTATTTCCTTTCTCTGTATTTTAGTATTAATTTACTCTGAAGGCAAACTATCAATAATAGGTCATATTTCTCTTTCCGTGGTTATTTTTATTATCACTGATTTGATGAGTTTCACTTATATCTTTGTGTACTTCAACAAGCCCCTATCTATATTACCATATGTACTATATGTAAGGGCATAATCCCATCTTCCTGTTAGGATCATGAGATCATATTCTCAGGGGTCTCTCCCTTGCCCACTTTTTAATGCTTCTGGGGCTTTAATGGTAATATTTCTTTACTGATTATGACATTTTGTGTCTCTGAGACTATTTAACTTTGTCTCATGGTTTATAAGGCAGATTGCCCAATTTTAGCCTTTTCAAAAGTGGTTCAAATCAGTGAAACCATATTTGAGATGTGTTGGATAGAATAAATAGAAACATGAGACCCATGCTGCCTTTGGGGTATGATGGACATTTTGTACAGAAACCCTTTCAACCTTAACTCTATAGTGTTAGTGTGATGCTATGCTATTGGAAAAAAAAAATAGCCTTTTTTCTATTTTGTAAGTTTTATTCATACATACAAGGTGGTTAAATGTTTCATTTACAAACTGTGTTCTTCAAGACATGCTTACCTATTAATAGTGTTTTCTCATAACATAGTTTGTCTTCCAGGAGTTCATTATATGCTTACCGTTAATTTATGGATTGTTGGAAAGGAAAATTACTTGTAGGTAAAGCAAGACTGAAGGACTATGTAACTTTCTTGCAGGGTGAAACTTTAGGATTATGTTTGAGAGAGAACCATATTCTTTTATAAGTTCCTACCATCAAATAAATCTTTTGCAAATGCCGCTTCTCTTTAAGTTTTTTGGCCCTGATGAAAATGTTTCCTATGATCCTAAATTATACAGGACTAGGAAACATTGAAGAAAAGCTCTGTCTTAAGAAATATAATCAATTGGCTATTTGAGATTGTGTTTGATGTATATTAAAAAAAACAGAGCCACTACTTTAAGCAACTAGTAAAGTGGGCACATGATAGCTAAAATTTTCCAATTTGGATGTTAACCTAAAAATGTGGAGTGAATAAAATATTTAACAGTGGGAAATCTTTCAAATGTGGTGATTCCATACTTGCATTCTTTTAAAGGTGCTTTTGTGTTTTAACTTGTTTCAGATACTATTAAGTGTGGTAGCAATCACCTTAAGCACTCAAAAAATTAATTATAAAATACATTTAATATAACAATTTCAATCAAAAATCTTATTTAGACCAATGTAACATTTAAATTGATTTAGCTTATTTTCCCCTCCCCTGTTGATTAAAATAAATTAAATAATGAAGTGGCTATCTTAAACCCTGGTTTATTTCACTGCACAGTATCATAGGTTTCTGAGGGAAATAAAACTAACTGACCTAGTGGTATTCTACTCATATTCAGAGTACTGTAATAATAGTTAACTATGTTCATTTTTGTTCTCAATGCTAATTTTCTTTGCTCACGCATGTATCCTGAATATTAATGTCCGTGTCGCTTTTAAAGTTTTGTCTGTGACTTTTAGAAATAAATTTTTTTTACAAAAAAATTAACAGATTTCAGAAAATTTGTGTAAGCACTTTATAAAAATATAATTGTTTTAGAATGTTAAGGCATTTGTTGTTAATTATAAACCTTTTACAGTTCAACAAAGTTAAGTTGGAGATTTAAAAAGTCATTTCTATTATGTTTGTACTTTTCATTATATAGAAGTAAAAATTAAAAGATGGCCCTATAGATCAACACTTTTATTATCAAATTAGGTGATAGGAGTTCTAGGGAATATGGAATTATGGAAATACTAGATTTGTCAACAAGGTGGCCTGACTTAAAATCAGTCCAGCCTTTCTTAGTTCCCAACACTTAGCCTTAAAGTACTAAGTATTTTATCTTAGGCCTCAGTTTCCTATCTGTAAAATAAGAGGAATGATCTCTGAGGTTCCTTTCAGCTTTAAATTCTGTGATTTAATTCCTCCCAATTACACTTTGTAATAAATAATTTAGATACTGAACTGGTTTTTTTTTTTTTTTTTGTTGGAACCATTTTAACTGTATTTTTGAAAAGTTAAATCTGAAAATTAAAAAAGTTCAAATTTCCTGAAATTGTGACTTATTGCTTAGCATTTTAGTTTAAAAATCAAGCTGGTTTTTTATGGTTACTTGACTATTTTGGGACTAAAATATTCTGTTTTGCTATTTTATTCAGTAAAAATTTTTTTCTTTATTGCTCCATCTTTCACAGGACCATATGAATGGAAAGGACCATAAAATTAAGTTGTCTCTTCCTAGGTTTCTCACATAAATCATCCCAGATATATATTTTGTTTCCTTTTTTAAAATCTAGTGAAAACTTCATAATCTTCCTTGATAATGTTTTAGTTCAACCTTGTCAAATACTAATCTTATTAAATCCTTATCCATCTCTGAGTTTCATAACTCACATTCAAGGCTTTTCATGGCATCATACCAATTTGATGTTGCTGAAAGGTAGAAGTTAAAACATCAGAACTGGTAAGTGATGTGTATGATTATATGTGGTATACTTTTTGATCATTCCTCAAAATAACATTGATTGTTTTGAAAATGTTCAACTTAGATGAAATGCTAATAACTCAAGATCAAAAATTTTAATGTCTTATATATCTTATACTTCAATATTAAGGCCATTTTTCTTATGTTTTTGGTTGAATGGAGAACTTGTCCATTGTCTTAATACAGTACCTCATGCCAAATTGTTTTTTGTCTTCTCTGGGTTCCTCAAGCTAGTCTTCATGGTGCCTGATTTATACCAACACTTTGGTTTCTTGAGGATCTTCTAATGTAGAAATGTTTGGATTAAAGGATGACAACAAAGAATATTATTTAAATGAAAACCTCCAAATTAATGTGTGTTCTGTAAAGGAGGTAGACTGTAATTATTAGTCATCACTCACAAATGTGCCATTGCCATGCTCATGAACTTTTAAAATTACTTTATGTAATCATATTTATTTTTATTCTACCTCTTTATCTGTCTGGCATTCCCCAACTGAGTTCTTAGTGTACATCATGACCTTTAATCTCTCAACTCTTGAGTTTTCCAGACCCTTAACCCTATACTGGTTATACCTGTTGTCCCTCCCCATTTTAACGCCATGGTGAACTACTTAAACTATATATTTTTCCTTTTTGAGCTTCTTACTTCCTTATGCTATTGCCAAATTTGTCCTGCAATTTCTCAGTCTTGGATCATTCCCACCATCCACTGTTTGTGCTCCTACTTATCTCCTGCTGAACGAAGTTGGAGAAAATCATGAAATCATACTGACTGGGTTTGCTACAAATTTGTTGCATAACTTCATTTAGGCCCTCAGTGCTATAAGGCAGTCCTTTTACTCTTCCCTAATCATCCCACTGTCCCACTCATACTACAGCAGCTCTTCCAAATCTTTTTTTATCTTCTCAAACCTGTGGTCACTCCTCCCCCCCATCTCAGCTGAGAACATTGCCTTACATTTGAAATTCACCATTTAAATTCTACTCATTAAAAAAAAAAAAAAAATTGGTACATATACCTATAATTCCCTCACATCTTATATCAGCTCACATCATGCAGATGAAAAGCTAGGTTTAGCCAGTCATTTACTAAATACTATGTACCAGACTGTGCTAGACACTGGGTTGGCATTTAGCCAGATAGAAATATACTCTACTCTAATTCTGTTTTTCAGACTGGTTTCAATTCAAGGAAAGAACATGTCCCTGCCAGATTAAACTGATCACTTGTAATCTCATCACCTCTGCTAAATCAAATCTTGACTGACATTACCACTCTCATTGTTTTCCTTCTGATTAGAGGGCTAAAGAGTACCAAACTTACCAATGCCTTTTGCTGAGAGTAGAGACTATAGACTTTTCTGATCATTCCATTCTGCATCTGCTGCTCTTTCTGGTTTCAACTGCAAGGAAAAAGATGCCACAAGCTGGATATTCTTTTTTCCTCTTCTCCTTTATGCTTTCCTACCTCTCTTTGTGTAGTGTCTTCACCCATTAAATTTGAATTCTTCAAGGACAGTGTATCTTTTTTTATTATGTGACCAGCACACAATAGGCACTTAATAAATATTTATTGGATTAGATTAGACTGAATATACTACAGCTGTGACAGGTACTAGAGTCAGAAAAGAGGAGTAGATATGTTAGAGAGTCTTTAAGGAACAGCTCTTTGCTTAATTCAGAATCTAAAGCTCATAAGCACATGGCAAGCAGGTCTGCAAAAAGTAAGATGCAATATGGTGATGGTAAAAATCCTCTAGAAGTATATATTACACTTATCAATTCTATTGTTTAGTGTAAAGGAAAAAAGAAACCTGATTTAGTCTGATTAGATTCCTAATTACAGAGACAATAACAGATGCCAAAGCAGCTGATAAAGTCAGTAAAGTTAGATCAGTAAACATCTGTAGGTCTGATACACAATCATGTGTTGTGCCAGCATATTACTGGTCTTAAGACATGGATACCACTACCTTCGTTAACAGGAGTGATGTAAATGCTTAGAGTTGATTGTCCATGTTACCTATGCAAAAAAGGTTTAGCTCAGAAAGGATTGGTTTTGATAGGCACAAAAACATCTTCCCATGTATGGGCCTTGGAAATAAAGTAGAAAAATGCACCTGTAGATATTGAGTCAAAAGTAATCTGGGAAAATAATGCTATTCTGCTACAGTCATAGTTGATTATTGATTTCTAAATAATGAACATTAGGAAAAGGAGATGGAACTAGAGAGGAGGCCATCTTAGGCCTCAAAATAGTAATATTCCAGAATAAAAAGAATGAGGTCTTTGTCAATTCCTTGTGAATCTACTCCATCTTGGTTCATAGTATCCCACACAAAGGCAATGATCAGTATTGAGAATATGGACCACACTGCTGTCTTTGACAGCATAATTCAAACGACTGGGGTAATTTGTCTTTTTTGATGAGAGGCATTTAAGAAAAATACTTTTTTAGCCTTTAGAAAGGCATGGACTAGAAACATAGTGACAAAAACTTCCTTTATCAGTGTGAACTTGGAAGTTTCCAAAGTGAGTTGATAGTATTAACAGAATTGTGGCCACAATGGCAGATCTACCATCACCAGAGTGCCACCTGTTATCAACCAATTATAGACTATTTAAAAGAAAGGTAGTATACTACAAATATTGAGTTAGAACATAAGATCTGTACATCCTTACATCTGACCATTCACTTGACTTTTTAAAAACTTGTATCCATCTTCCCCCCAAAAGAGTCAAGCATAATTAATTTCTTAAGAACACTGGCTTTTTCAAACTCAGAAGCAGATCCTAAGAAATTTGACTTTAGTGACTTTCCAGGATTAGAAGAAAAATGGATAAATACAAAAAACATGTAGACATTTGCAAGAAACTACAATAGAATATTACATCATACAAAATGCTCTGGATTGTCTACTATGAAGCTATTGGTTCTCAGTCTTAGCCTTTTTTAGTAAGTGCCATCAGATTTGTTTAACAGGAAACAAGGAGAAAACTGCTTTCATCTACTCTGGAGGATTTTTTTTTTTTTTAATCAGTTTGAGTATCTGTTCCGAGGCATCTTAAAGAATCTGCTACTTTCTAACAGCTTATGGGCACATCAATTACCTAGAAATATTGGCATATCTATGATGCTGGCAAATCTGAGATGATTTCATTTTTAGAAAGACACCAAAAGAACATGAGAAATTGATGAAGGTACTATATCAAGAAGAGAAAATGGTCTGAAGTTGTTCATTGACAGGTGCTAATTTTTCAAAGGCTCACTGTGTAAGCAGATCACATATTCTCTCATAAAGCTATGAGCACTGACCTAAAGAAGACAAAAAGCATTCCTTAATTGGCCACAACCTCAGAATCTTCAAGAACAAAGAACCTTTTTTTTGGCTAAATGTTCAAATAGATCCATGATTTTATTCAATCAGATTGCAACCTATTTCCATGCCCATTCTCTTGTCCTTATTCTTAGGGGTCCAAAAGGCTCAGAGGCCTTTTGTCGTCGTGCTGAAATTGTGAAGCTGCTGGGGCAGTACTCTGGCAATGTTACTATCATCCTTTATCCTAAACCTATGAGCCTTCCATCTTCTTCAGTCATTAATGTCATAATGAGGAATGCCACACATTCCTCATTAATTGTACGTCATAGCAGCCCACATCAATTGTGTACCTCTCTATTGCCCTTAGTGTGATACTCATTTTTATTTTTTGAGGCAATTGTATTCCATATTTCACTGACTTAATAGCAACACATATAAAGTTAGTAATAGAAAGATGGACGTCTCTTTTCTCACATTTGGTCAAAAAGCTGAGCAATTTCCCAAAGACATTCTAGTTTGCTTTTCTTCTGTTCAACTCTGGGCCCAATTCTGTTTTGTCTCTCAGTTCTGTCCATCCCATACAAATGTACTGATGGATAAGCTCTCTAGGGTCTTTCTGAATGCAATAGTCATTTTTCATTCACTTTTTTTTTTTTCTGTGTATGGACAAGCCCAAATACTTTGAGTATTTGAGATCTCTTTCAAAGGCTCTTTCTGGGCCTTGATGCAAACAGCATTGTCATCCATAAACAGGAATAAATTTGACCATTAACATTGTAAATTTATTTTTAAAAAAGACAAAAAACAAAGCTATATTGCCATTGATAACCCTCTGAATACATAACTCATCAATGCAGGATTAAAGAGGCAGAAGTATAAGAAATGCCAAATGACTCAAATTTGCAAAGCTAGATATTGATGGTCAAATACATGTGAACAAACTTTCAAAGATAGGAGGTAAACCAGGTAGTGAAATGAATAGAACCTGGGACTTGTAATCAGGAAAGTTTGACTTCTAATCCTGCCTGGAAACTCATTAACTTACTAAGCAAGTCACTTAATTGCTCTGTGCCTTAATTTCCTTATTGGTGAATTGGTGATGATAATATTTACTTCACAATGTTTTTGTAAGGATCAAATTAAATGTTATTTGTAAAGTTTTTGCAAATGTAAAAAGTACTATATAAATACTACTTATTGTTATTATTAATTATTGTTTAAAACTTAGTCAACTATCTCACATATGTGCCAGTTGGCCCATGCAGTGCAATAAAAAAAAGCCTTTTGTCTTGTATACAGATAACAGATTGGAAGATTTAGTAGCTCCCAGTTGTTGGAATCTTTACAAAATGTTAACTCATTAGAGTTGATAGAGACAATAATTATCTAATTTAGCATGGTACATAGCAAATTCTCCAACTCACTAATGTATTTAAGAAATCATTGGAGTTCACAAGTATGGGAGATTCACAAAGTTACAAAGTTAACTTTAAATTCACCACGCCAGCTTACAAAAGAAGCTGAAGAGGCTTTGAGAGAAGTTGAACTGGCTTTATCCAATGTGGTTGAAAGAGTCACTCAAAAACCCTTAGAAATATCAGTTTTTGCTACACAACAGGCACCCACAGCAGTCCTTCATCAAGGAGACAGTATGGTAGAGTGGGTGAACCTCCCGGCACAACCAGAACAAAGCCTTACTCCTTAACCAGTGCTTGTGGCTAAAATTTTATTGAAGGCCATTAAGCAAGTAATAAAATTATCTGAGACAAGACCTGACAAGATATACACCTTTTATACTAACGCACAAATTAATATATGCTGCGAGACCATCCCAGAGTGGCAAATTTTATTAGCCATGGCTCCAAATTTTGCACATGGGTCTCCATTAAAGATAACCAGACTACTACATAATTGGCGATGGATTTTTGAAGAAAAGGTTTCTAAGGTTCCTCTTAAAGGACCAACTATCTTTACAGATGCATCCAAACAAAATATTTGTGCTGTATACTCTCATGATTTAACCATAAAGAGAGTAGTTAGAACTCCTTTTCAATCCACTCAGCAGAACGAATTATATGCAATCATGCTAGCTCTTACTTATTATCCAGGAGATGTAAATATAATATCTGATTCAGCCTATTCAGTAGGTGTGGTACAAAGAATTGCCACAGCCCAAATTGCAGCTTCTAATATATATCAGCTCTTTAAGGAACTTCAAGAGCAAGTGAGAAAGCATCCAGGAAAGATTTATATCTTCCATGTCTACTCACATAGTGGACTTCCAGGTCCTATTTTTGATGGAAATTCAAAGGCAGATAGCCTTTTAACTATGTAAAAGTCCTAAGTACTAAATTCCAGTACTTCTTTGTTTCAGGAAGCCCAGGAATCCCATTCTAAATATCGTCAGGCTGCTCGACCTTTATGTTTACTATTTGGTATAACAAAAGAGGAAGCTAGGATCATAGTAAAAAGCTGTACAGCTTGCCTTCCTTTCCACCCTCCTACGCTTCCTCCAGAGAAGAACCCTTGTGGTTTGAGACCCAATGAGATCTGGTAAATGGATGTGACCCATTATAAATCTTTTGGTCATCTGTCTTTTATCCATGTTGTGGTAGACACCTATTCAGGATTCACTTTTGCAATACCAGCAGCAAAAGAGACAGCCCAAGTGGTCACTGAATTCCTCATCCAAGCATTTGCAATTATGGGTGTGCCATAAGAAATAAAAACAGATAATGGACCTGCATATACTTCTAGACATTTTGAACACTTTTGTGCACAGTATAAGATTTTACATATCACTGACATACCCTTTAATCCTCAAGGTCAAGCAATCGTAAAGAGAAGAAACAGAGACATTAAGACGCTCCTCCAAAAACAAAAGAAAGGGGGAGCCATTGGTAACCTAGAGAACTTCTAAATTTAGTTCTCTATACCATTAATTTTTAAATTTTTGATAAAGATGCACTAGCTCCAGCAGATAGGTTTTATAACCCACCAGAAGAGCAGTGTCCAGTGTGAGCAGCTCCACTATCTTTAGATAATCACCAGGTAATGTGGAGAGATCCAGAAAGTGGCGAATGGAAGGGACCAGATAGGTTAACTGCTTGGGGAAGAGGGCTTGCTTGTATTTCTACAGATTGAGAAGGAATCATGTGGGTGCCAATGAGCCGTATACGCCTTGTCCATCAGAGAGAAACAGAAAAGGAGAAAAACCTCAAAACAAAGGAGAAGATTTAAGAAATATCTGACACTGAAAGAGCATGGCTGACAATGAGACTGTTAAAATAACTTAAAAATCTTCAGGAATCATTGGATTCCCTAACACAAGATGAACAAAAATCAGCAGGAATCATTGGATTCTTTGAGATGAAAAATTGTTGATGAGACTATTGTAATTCTTCAAAGCTTACAGGAATTATTGGATTCCTGGCACATGAACTAATGGACAATGAATTCCTTTGGGACTATTTCTAGGACTTATGGACATGTATAATTCTGTATGTTGATTCATATTATTTGTTACATTACTACTAGCCTGTGTTATATTGCTTTTTGCCTTTGTAATTATGTGTAATGCCTCCCATGTTGATGGATTTATGTACACCTTGTTTCATACCTGTTTCAAGTGAGCTCCTTTAGAAACCCGCTAATCTGATTTGATTCCACATTTCCTTTGATGTTTTCATCTCCCTTCCTGAGATGTCAGGGAGGGTGTGACCACCTTCTTTTTATGGTGTTTTCACTTCTTTTTTGAGCAGTCAGGAAAGACGTGATCACCTTCTTTTTTGGGGTTCTCACCTCCTTGAAAAGTCAGGGAGGTCATGACCACCTATGTTCTAAATCAAAAGAAAGGGGGAGATGTTGGAATCCTTACAAAGTGTTCACTCATTAGAGTTGATAGAGACAATAATTATCTAATTTAGCATGGTACTTAGCAAATTCTCTAACTCACTAATGTATTTAAGTACTCATTGGACTTCACAAGTATGGGAGACCCAGTGTCTAGAGTGTTAGGAATCAATTGCCATCACAAAACTACGTGAAAATAAGAGTCGGGGCAGCTAGGTGGCACAGTAGATAGAACATCAGTCCTGAAGTCAGGAGTACCTGAGTTCAAATTTGACTTGACCTTAGACATTTAACATGTTCTAGCTATGTGACCCTGGACAAGTCACTTAACCCCAATTGCCTCAGAGAAAGAAAGAAGGAAGGAAAAAAGGAAAGGAAGACAGAGTTCACTTCTTTTTTCACAAATTAGAATCCTTGATTTTGAGGTAGGCTGTCATCAAAAAAGTTCAGTGACTCTTTGAAGCAAAATTCCCAATTTACTGATTTCTCTTCTGACCAATGCCAAATTAAATGCCAAAGACTGGTAATAACAGTAACTATATATAAATGTATATGTGTCCTGAAAATCACCTAAAGCTTTAGTGATATTGAATATATGAAGGCTGTAACATAAAGAAATTATAATCAATTGTAAATATAACTGAGAGCATGGAACTTCCACCAGATAGCATGGTAGCAACATATGTCAATGTTATATCATTGGACCTAACTTCTTGCCTGTGTTATAGACAGACAACTGGAAAGGAGAGAGCATTTGAGTAATGAAGAATTATGGGAAGTTATCCAGGAAAAGAAACATAGGCATTATGCTTAAGAATTCAGGTTTCATTCATATGATATAAATATATCAATATCAATATTGATCCTCCAAACTTAAGTTCAAGTATCAGAATAGTACTTACATTATTACAGTAATAAAAGATGGCATAAGCATATGGGACTTGGAACAAGATCTTTTCCAGGGGTTATAGCTTACTGGTATAGATGATGAAACCTGGCTAGTATTCCTGGAGGTTTGGATATACCCTAGAAGACTGAGAAAAAAAATCACTAAGTCTGGAAGTTTGGATTAGATAGATATATCTGTAAATCACCAGTACATTGATGATAACTGAATCCAGGAGAGTTGGTAATATTGATAAAAGAGAATACAGTGGGGAAAGAAAAGACGGTCCAAGATAAAAGTCTTATGGAACACTCACTGTTAAGGTATGTGACTTGAATGAAGATCTTAGTAAAGATGGGTGAAAAGGAATAGTCAAAAACCAGAATAGTCTCATGGAAACCTAGAGAGAAGAAACTGTCAAGAAAAGGGTGATGAACAGTGTCAAAGGTTGCAAAGAGATCAAAAAGGATGAGGATTGAGAAAGGACCACTAAATTTATTAAGAAATTATTGGCATTTGGAGAGAACAGTTTTGGTTGAATGATGAGGTCAGAAGTATAAACTTCTAATTGAAGAACTGAAATTGTTCTGATGTAAACAGAAAACAACTTTACTACTATACAGTATAATGTAATTAATGTAATCTATCAATAAAAAGATTCTACTTCAGAGCTTTATTTTAACTATGAAGATCCTTTATATTTTAAGTGTACTTCTTATGAATAACAGTAGTGGGAGTTGTTTTCCAACCCATTATGCCCATTTACCCATTTATCCTATTCACATTTAGAGATTTGATCATTAGGTGTGATTATTTTTTTACATCATATTCTATTATAATGTTTCTTTTCTTTCCCTATACCTACTTCCTTTTACAAACATTTTAAAAGAAGAAAAGAAAAAAAAAAGGAAAGTTAAAAGAAAGAGTGGGATCAACCCTAGTTATCCTATAAATTTCCTCTTATTCTCTTTACCTGACCAAGGCCTAAATTGCTGCTTCTTTCTCTCCTTGCTGAGACAATTGGGGTTAAGTGACTTGCCCAGTGTCACACAATTAGGAAATGTTATAAGTATCTGAGGCCAGATTTGCACTCAAGTCCTCCAGACTTCAGGGCTGGTCCTCTATCCATTGTGCCACCTCACTGCCCCCTTTCTCTCCTTTTAATCTTACCTTTATAATTCATATTCGATTGATTATTCTTTCTATAATTTTACCCTCTCCCTTAAATTCCATTCTGTCTGCTAGCTATTGACTCTACTTCCCTACTAACTTTAGTGTATTTCCATATTAAACTCTTGTGTGTATTATGTATGTATGTATGTATCCAACCTTCATTTTTCAAGTTAAAATAAGAACAAAGTTTTTAAGATTTTCTTCTCACTTATCAATTATACTCCACATCTATGTATTTTTCTTTATAATGTCCAAATTAAACTCTTTCATCTTCTTCATTCCTGATGTATTTCTTTTTCTTTCCTCTCTTAAATAAAAGAAACAACCTAAAATTCCACCTAGATCTAAAGTTTGCCTTTTTTTGCCCCCTTTTTTGTTGATGTAGGTTTTTCAAAAGACAATGGTCTTCCTTTCAACTCCCATTATTGTGTTAGCACTTGATCTTCATTTGTTATTGTTCAGCTATGCCCAACTTTTATTGACCTGATGGATCAAACTGTTTATGGGACCTTCTTGGCAATTATTTAATAAACATTTGTCTGAGGTCAAATTTGAACTCAGGTCATTTAACCTCCTTCAAATTGCTTGAATGTAGTTACTTATGTTTTATGTCTCTTGTCTGTCTTTCAGAGATAGTACTAAATTTCTGTTGGCTTCTGTTTTGTTTGGACTCAAGAAACATCATGTTCCATTTAAATGAAATAGGCTATTCGCCTATAATTTTATCACTAGGCTGACTTACTCAAATTTTGAACTTCTCAGAGGTCTGTTCCATTTGATTGGAACTCCTCCCAAAACCTTCCTTTCATTAATGCATTCAATAAATATTTATTAAGTGTGTATTGTATGTAAAGTGTTACACTAAATATTGGGGATACAAAAAGTGGCAAAAGATATTCCCTCCACTTACAGGGCTTACAACCTAATGGGGGAGACAATATGCAAAGAAATATATACAAAACAAGATAAGTACTGGAATTATAGAAGGTGAGATTTTAGTTGGGACTTAAAAGAAATTAGAGAGGTCAGTAGCAGAGTTAGAAGCAGAGGAAGTAGAGTGTTGCAGGCATTGGGGAGCTCTGAAATTTCAGAATTCCAGGTAATTCTCTACTTTCAATCAGAACTCCATTTGATTTGGATTTCATGGATTATCATTCTGATAGAATTTTAGAAAAGTTGGATACAATAGATCTCTGACAACTACTAAATAGGAATCATAAAGCATAAAGATCTTTTTCAACTTTAAGCCATGTGCTAGGGCATAAAAATTCAGAAATGCAGAGATATTAAAATATATCCTGTATTAATCACAACACAATGAAAATGATAATCAACAAGACTAATTTGAAGAAAGTATTCAAAGTCAAAAAGAGATTAAATAATAGTCTTAAAAATCACGTGGTTCAAAGAAGAAATCATTAAAAAAGATAATTTCATCATCAGAGAAAATAGATATATCAAAATTTATTGGCTGAAACCAAAGCAGTACTTAGAAGAAATTTATCTCTAAACATTTCCAAAAACAAAATTATGAATTGATCATGCAAATAGAAAAGAAATTTTAAAATTGATTTAATAATTATAAGTAGATATTGATTTATTGAAAACATATAAAAGAGAAAAAACTAATTTTTTTTAAAAAAGGAGTCAAAAACCACATCACCAATATCAAAATAAAAAAAAAAAAGACATCACAAATGTTAAAAAAGAAATGAAGGAAATTATTAGAAAATATTTTGCTGAATTGTGTGCAAAAAATAAAAATGAACTTTCCCAATGAATAGATCAAGAGATTTAAGTAATAGGATTTTTTTAGGAAAAAGAAATCAAGGAAAACCAGACTCAGGTATACTTACAATTTAATTCTAATATGCATTCAAATATAAATTAATTCCAATACCACAATAACATCTTTATACAAATAGAGAAAAGATCATTTTATGAAAAAATGGTACTGATATATAAAAAAGGTAGAGAAAAAGCAGAGAACAAAAACCATAGATCAAAAGCCATTGGACTTGATTCATAACTATTGAATAAAATGTTAAAAAGGACATTAACATGTTGAAAACATTATTCACTATAATCAGATGAAAAATGCTTGTATGGTTCAACATTGAAAATACTATAAATATAATAGCATTACAAAAAAATCATAATATATCAAGATAGAGAAAAAGCATTTGACATAAGATGATATTCATATCTGTTTAAAACATCAGAATGTTCCCCAGTTGACAAATGGTCAGAGAATAAGAACAGACATTTTTCAGATGAAGAAATTAAAGCCATTTATAGTCATATGAAAAAAAATGCTCTAAATCACTATTGATCAGAAAAATGAAAATTAAAACAATTCTGAGGTACCACCTCACATTTTTCAGATTGTCAAGATGACAGAAAAGATGATAGGAGGAGTGTGGGAAAACTGGAACACTAATGCATTGTTGGTGGAACTGTGAGCCGATCTAGCCATTCTGAAGAGCATTTTGGAACTATGCCCAAATGATTATAAAACTGCATACCCTTTGATCCAGCAGTGCCACTACTGAATCTGTATCCCAAAGAGATCGCATGCAAAAATATTTGTAGCAGCTCTTTTTTGTGATACCAAAGAATCGAAAATTATACTTGCCCATATGTTGGGGAATGACTGACTAAGTTACGGTACATGAATGTAAAGACATACTGTAAGAATTGATGACAAGCTGATTTCAGAAAAACCTGGAAGACTTACATGAACTGATGCTGAATGAAGTAAGCAGAATCAGAACACTGTAAACAGTAATAGCAAAATTGTGTGATGATCAACTATGTTAGATCAAGAAAACTCAAATAGAATTTGGATGGAAAATGTCATCTATATCTAAAGAAAAAACTATGGAGACTGAATATGGATTAAAGCATATTATTTTCACCTCTCTTTTGTTTTGTTTTGTTTTTTTCCTTTCTCATGATTTCCCCTTTTTGTTCTGATTTTTCTTTCCCAGCAAGAATCTTAAGAAAATATGTTTAAAATGATTGTACATATAACCTATATCAGATTGCTTACTGTCTTGGGGAGGGGGAGAGAGGGGAAAAAGGGTAATAAAGGAAGAAGGGAGAAAAAAATTTAGAACTTAAAATCTTACAAAAATTAAAGTTGAAGACCATCTCTACATATAATTGGGAAAATAATATTTGAAAGGGAAGAATATTTTAAAAATTAGGATGCACAGGAATAAGTGAAACTTTCTTTATGATAGTGAAGAGTATTTTTATAAAATAAGAACAACTTACAAAACCATCAGCAGTTCTATATATTATTTATCAGTGAAAGCTCAAAAAGAAATTTCATTCAAAATAAATATAGAATGCATAAGATGTCGAGGAGTCTATCTATCAAAACATTTTCGAGACATGGAAACAACTACAAAATGCTTTTTACAGAAATAAAGGAAGACTTCAAATAGTTGGATAAATATTAGTCATGGTTGAGCTGTACCAATAGAATAAAATGATCATACTACCTAAATTAATTTATAAATTTAATGCCATATTCATTAAACTACCAAGAAATTATCTTTACAGATTTTAGGCAAAATAACAACAAAACTAAATTAATTCATCTTAAAGAACAAAAGGTGAAAAATCTGAAGCAAATATGAAGAAAAAAAAGTAATTAAAGGGGACCAATAGTACCAGAACTCAAAGTATAACTACAAAGTAAAGCAGTGATCATCAAAACAATTTAGTACTATTTAAAATTTTTTCTATTTTTTGGTAATTGAACCAGATTATATAAATAAGACCCAGAGCTAATGAAACATGAATATAGTATTCAGCAAATCCAAGGAAATTAATTAATACAGCAAATTCCGATAACACTAAAAAATAATCTGAAAAAAATTAGGGTTAGACTAACATGTTCTATCACTTGCCACAATACATTACCTTAAAATAAAAAAATACAGAGTGATCAAATTATAGGACAAAAGAAGGACATGCCTTTAAATTTATGGCTAAGCAGGATGAATACAGAGAGGCTTGGAGAGACTTACATGAACTGATGCTAAGTGAAATGAGCAGAACCAGAAGATCATTATACACTTCAACAATACTGTATGGGTATGTATTCTGATGGAAGTGGATTTCTTCGACAAAGAGATCTAATTCAGTTTCAAATGATCAATGATGGACAGAAGCAGCTACACCCAAAGAAAGAACACTGGGAAATCAATGTAAACTTTGCATTTTTGTTTTTCTTCCTGGGTTATTTTTACCTTCTGAATCCAATTCTTCCTGTGCAACAAGAGAACTATTCGGTTCTGCACACATATATTGTATCTAGGATATACTGTGACATATTTAACAGGTATAAGACTGCTTGCCATCTAAGGGAGGGGGTGGAGGGAGGGAGGGGAAAAGTCAGAACAGAAGCGAGTGCAAGGGATAATATTGTAAAAAATTACCCAGGCATGGGTTCTGTCAGTAAAAAGTTATAATTATGAAAATAAATAAATAAATAAATAAAATAAACTTATGGCTAGAGAAGATAGCTCTTAACCAAGTGTTGAGAGGATCATAAAAGATAAATAGATAAATTTGATTAAATAAACTTGAAAAATTGTGCAAAAGTAAAATCAGCACCATTAGAATAAAAAGGCCAATAAGTAGGAAAATATTCTCCTCCCCATTTTTTTCTCCTAAGGGTTTTATATACATAATATATATGTATATATGAATGAGGCATTTTCCAATAGCTATATGGTCAAAGATTCATTTATTCATTTACAATGTTTTAATGTTTTAAACAAATAAGTAAAAGTCCAACATAGATATCATATATGTATATGTTAATTAGGTATTTTCCAGTAGGTCCATGGTCAAAGATTCTCTTAACCCTTTGCATTCTGCTTAAAATAAATAATAGTATTATTTTTTGTCAAAAGCCTTTTCTCTACTTTCATATATTAAAAAACAATATTAATATTTTTAAAAGATTATTCAGTATGATTAGGTTGGATTTATAACAAGAATGTATATATAGTTCCAAATCAATAGCAAACATTACAAAACTCTTGATCATATAAATTCATTAAAAAGAGTAATTCAAATGAAAACAACTCTGCTATTCTGTCTCATATATATCAGATTGACAAGGATGACAAAAGAATAAAATTGTGACTCTTATTTCTGGAAAGAAGTTTAGAACTTCACCTAAAATATTAAATACTATTAAATAATTCACCTAAAATATTAAAATAACATAAAATACACATCATTTGATTCAATGATACTACTCTAAGGCATGTAGCCCAAGGAAGGCAAGGATGTAAGGAAAGGATTCACAGTTACAAGAATATTTGTAGAAAAAATTTTAAATAAAAAAAAAAATCACCAGTCAAAAAACATTCATCCTACACTGTGGCAAAAAAAGGCAAAAACTATCATCTGTGATAATTCTGCAAAGATGCCTGAAAAAGAGCAGTTCCATGAATAGGAGTCAAATCTAGAAGAAAAGAATATCATGAAAACATGATAGCAATATCAAATGCTATCAAAATTCTTTTCTTAAAGTGAAAGTTTGGCAGTGCCACTCCTTTACTCAATCAATTCAAAAAATCTAACCTTAGCCAACATTTTCC